>NC_080417.1:91322085-91622085 GCF_029873635.1 Malania oleifera
CTGATAGATAATTTTTTCACGGCATCTTGCCAAGTGGCCCAAACCCCAGTAATCTTGGTTGGGCCTGTGACTTGCCCTCAAACCCTTCAGCCCTCAAACATGGCCTTAGGGAACCCCAAGGGAATGTGGGCCTACCACGGACTTGGGGCCCAGAGTAGTGGGTATTATAATAAGGGAACCCCAAAAGGAATATGATGGCCCGTAATACTGGGCTTGTGATAAGACCCAAGAGTAGTGATGCATTACAGAAAGGAAGACTTTATACAGCTTATGCCGACCATTGCAAGCGCCAAGCAGGATGCCCTACTCACCGAAAGTGTCAACTCAAACTTCAAAAATACAAAAGAGCTGCCCCAAGTCAAACCGTCCTGGGAAAATAATGGTTGTGTTAAATTCTTACAGTGTGTTTTGGTAGGAGTGGAGCTTTTTGACAGTTCAACATTGGGCAGGTAGAAAAGAAGTGAGGGCTTAAACTTTTTGCCATGCAGTATTGGTTGTGAAGGATTTCTTTTTCATGTTTTCATGACCCGTGAGAATGATTTTTTTATTTTTATTTTTATTTTTTGGGGGGATAAGAAGTCCACACAAGAAAAAAAAAAAAAAATGATGAAAATGAAAATTGTTTTTTTAATCTATAATAAGGACAATTTTGGTAGGAAAAAAAAAAAAAACTACCCACATATTTGAATGACAATATATTTATTTACTTTCATTTTTTGTCAAAAAAAAAAAAAAAGTAAATGAACTTTTTATCTCTTGGTTGAGCATTTAAACCATTTTCTTCCTTTTTACAGAATTATGAGCTCCACTACTAAAGTCTAACTCTCATTTATTTTTTTTAAAGTAATTATTTTAGAAAAATATAAAAAAAAAATGATATTTCCATCTTTCAGGATAAGAAGTTGAAGAATGAAAAAAGATAACGAAATTGAATGAGTTTTATTTAGAAGCATTTACGTCATTTTTGAGTACCTAGGCCAGATAATTGGTTAGGCATCATATGAGAAGCCTAGACGTATATTAGATTAGGACGGCCTCACCTAATTACCACACTAGAAGGGTTGTGGGTGCGGCTTTTAGACATAAAGATGCTCTAACCTAATGGAACGAAGTTTGAGGCTGAAGCTAGAAGCCGAATAGGAAGGATTCAGAGGACGGCACCGTCACCAGCAATCCCTAAGCAGCAAGCGGAGGATGTGGAGGGTAGACCAACTACGAATCGGGTAGCCAGAGAGGATACTTCTTCTCCTCATCTTTCTATTCCAGGTGCTCCTCCGGACGAGACGCTTCAACATTTCGACATCAATATTGTCATCCTACTACTAGCTCATTGCCCAACTCAACTTTTTTGCCAAAGCTAATATTTATCAATCAACTAGAGATATGGAGAAAAAATTAGATCCTTTGGGAGTACCGACATGGTGTTCTTATTAGACCTTTTCATTCAATTAAAACACTTCAAATAATGGGTCTCATTAGATTATACGTGGATCGTACTATGTGGTATTCATCATTTGAAGTCTTTACATTGGATGGTAGAGTCTGATGGGATGATCATGTTAGTCCTCCCAAAAAATCTATTTTTTTTTTTTCTTTTTCAAAGAGTTGAGGATAGAATATTTTGCAAGATTTTATGAGGAAGTCCAATAACAATAACTATTGAAAATTGATTAGAGATATGATCATCTGAGATCTTGTAGGGATTTGTAGTTTTAAAGTCGCATAATGACAACTAGCATATCAAAGATAATAATGATAGAATCCATGGACCTAACCATTTAGGGCAAATATAGATTAGAAACGCATAAAACAAGATAATATGATCACGAGTTACTACATCTCCTAAATACCAAGAAAATGGTAGACCAAATTCGTGTATAAAAAAGAACTATGTGACTTAAGAAGAAAAGTATCTTCACCTTACACACAATGTAACCTATCAACTCATTGTACCATCTGCATGATCTTATCTTCTTCTTTGCCCTCTCTAGCTCTAGTCCTCTCTTATTCTCTCTTTATTCCTTCTAGTCACCTTCTTAATTCCTTCCATTTCTACAACTCTGATACACTTATTTTCTATTGTGAGGCATCACTTGCATTGTTGGAGCGCAGACACCATACCTTTAAGGTGCAAAGGGATAGGCAAAGTTTACCATCCCTAAGTCACTGTCATCACTTTATTCTAAGAGGAGCTATAATTACTATATTACCATCCTCTTTAAAAAGGTGTGGGATTTTTTATTGGATAAATAGTAAGGAAAATCTTGTCAGGAAGAATCCACCCATTACTTTGAAAAATAATTAATTTTTTATTTCATTTTATTTATTGTAAAAAAAATTAAATAAACTTTTTATTTCCTAATAGCTTTTTTTTCCTTAGTTTTTTTTCTAGCTATCAATGACTCATGATGACTGAGGTTCAACTATCAATTATATTTCAAAAGAAATTAATTATTATTTTAAAAGAATTTATCTTTTTGATAAAAAGTATAAGAATGAAAAAGACAATAAAAAGTTCTTTTATCTAGAAATAAAGAAAATTTTAGTTGGAAGAATCTACCATTTAATTTGAATAGCAATTAATTTCTTTTTGACAATTGCACATTTAGATACTACTACCATACTATCTAGAGGATTGGTTGCCAAAGGTGTCTATCCAGTAGTAGATCCTTTAGATTCAAAGTCATTCTCTATGTCAAAAAAGAAAAAAAGAAAAAAAAAGAAGAAGTACAGAGGTGACTAAATAATGTTTGTGAATCCTTACCATGTTGTTCAATGACACCAACCTTTGCCAACTACCCTCACTACTTCCCATCATTGCTTACCTTTGCCAACAACAATGGTGGTACTCTTGTCATGATTCAATCCAACCAAGAGATTCCACTTGAGCTTTTCTCTTCTTTTTTGTTTGCTTAAGATGTCATCTCCTTGTATTCTCATCGTAAGCTCTAATTTGCATTCCCTCTCCTTATTTATCCCACTTAAACCTTTTTCTTATACTTTTTTCCTTAGCCCTCTCCTCCTTCACTACCTTCATTGCCATACATCACATTTTGGGTTGTCTTCTTTGACCATTCCCTCAAATTTTTCTATTTTTTTTGGTTTTCATAGTCTTCCTGCAATTCGAAGTTGCCCATCTATTTGTTCACTGAAAAGGAAAAGTCTCATGTCCTCCTTTGTCTCAAAGGATTGACTTTGTATTTCTTCTCTTATGGAATCTCACTAATTGTTAACTGCCTTTGGTAAGAAGCCGAGGTATGCAAAGCGTTCTATAGCAATTGAAAGAAAGTCCTTCGACCTGGTCATTAAAGGAAGAAGCTTTAACTTCCTTACAATATCTGATTATGGTAGGGGAAGATCTCCATCTTTTTGGAGATGGAGGAGTTCATATGGTTCATTGAATCTTGGGAGGACTTTTGGGCATTAAGAGAAGCCATACCCTAGGCGATTTCATGGTTTTGTCGAACAAGAACAAGGACAAAACCCTTACTTTGCAATTGAACTTGAACAAATTTGGGAACTACATGTTCCTTATAGAGACCAATAGTGATTGGAGAACCCTTGCATTTTTGGAGGGGTAAGACTCTAAGGTCTGGATGATTATCTCCTCCTTGATAGTTGAGCTAGGCCACTAGATTTTTTTTTCTTCAACAAAAAAATGTTTAAAATCTTCAGTCATTAAGCAGTTGAGGAAGAAGTTTGTAGCCTCCCAGGTGGAAATGATCCCATTCTTACGCGCTCCTTTGCAAGTGTTGTCAAGAATAAGGTGGCGCTGCAATTTATTTGATTTTCTTGAGCAGGAAAAAAGCAAACCCAAAGCTTTTGATTTATTTGAGGATGTAAGAGTGGGCCTTAACTTAGGCATTATAGCTACAAAAATGAGGACTTTTTTTTTTTAGACTAGCAATCTCATCTGGAAACTCGAAGCCCAACCCAAATTTTTCTCCTTTTAAGCTTCACAAAGGTCCTTTTAAAGATGTTAAAAAGATAGTCCACTTTGGAAAGGTTTCTCCCTTTTAGGATCTCCCCATATAGGCAGCTACAACTCTAAAAGAGGCTATGTTGGAGAAGGATCTACCCCTAAATCTCAAGCTGGTGCTGAAATATTAGCCCTTGCTCCAACCCCTAGCATTTGCTGTGACACTTTGTGTGCCAATTCCAACATTGAGGATTTAATTCATAGGCCCAATTTTGATACTTTGAATGGCTTGGACTCAAACAACACTTACTTTAAAAATCAAGTATTTATTTGGATTCTTTGGAAGTTAAAATCAGTAAGAGAAACCATAGGTGTGTCTTTTGAAGGGTTTGAAAACAAAGCCTTGCAATTGTTTGAGAATATTGAGAGAAAGAGAATAGTGTTGGGGAGAGAAATCAACAAACAACTACAATGAATAATTCTTCTCCCTATATGCAAGCAAATATAGTGTATCTCTACTTTTATACGTGCTGAAAATAATAGGAAAAATAATCAATCACACCAAGCCACAAGAACACAAGCAATTTTTTACATGGAAAACTTTCTCAGTGTGAGGAAGAAAAATCACGTGACCTAGTCTAATTGAAATTTCCACTATTAACTAAATAATGGGTACACAAAGTCTTCTCTAATCGCAATTAGTGGCTACAAATATATCTCATCAAGATGTCATCAATTTTGGCAAATACAAAGAGACTTGGAGAGAATATACCAAAATTGTGGTTACAGTTCACAGGCACAAATCCTAATTCCCAATCTCAAAATCCGATCTTCACCGCTCAGATTTTAGCTCCTTGAGTCGTGAACCTCTTCTACAAATTTTAGCTCGATTGGACTGTCTTGATGAAATCTGAGTTGTATGAGAAAAAAACCACATTTTTCTCTCTTTCTTTTGAAAAGTGGCGGCTCCTCCTCTCTCCCCTCTCTTTTTATGACTTCCTTTAGGTTATCACACTAAAGGGCTGGGTTTGGGCTTTTAATAAAATCCACTTGGGCTTTCCTCCACATGGAAGGAAATAATCCAATAAATCTCCCCCTTTTCGACTATGTGGAGGGAATCACCATCTCGGCGATCGAATAACAAACTTCAAGATTCTCCCTTGATAGTGTTTTTGTCAACATATTAGAACCATTATCATCAGTGTGAACCTTCTCAAGTTCTAGTAACTTATCGTTCAACGCATCTTTGATCCAATGGTATCGTACATCAATGTGCTTCGATCTTGCATGGAAACTAGAATTCTTAGAAAGATGAATAACACTCTGACTATCACAAAACAACATATACTTGTGCTGCTTGAAACCAAGTTCTCTCAAGAACTTCTTTACCCATAGCAGCTCTTTATTTGCTTCTGTTGCTGTAATGAACTCTGCCTCTTTCATAGAAAGAGTAATACACTTCTGAAGTCTCAATTGCCAAGCTATAACCCCACTTGTAAAAGTGATCAAATAACCCGAAGTAGAATTACAAGTATCCCCATCCCCTACCATATCTGCATCCGTGTAGCGAACTAACAATGGTTGTCCGTTTCCTAAACCAAGTCTCAAGCCTAATGTGCCTCGAAGATACCTCATGATGCACTTCACTGCATTCCAATGCACTCTTCCCAAATTTGACAATAATCGGCTAACTACACCAATTGCATAGGCTATATATGATCTTGTGCAAACCATTGCATACATCAAAATTTCTACTGTTGAGGTGTAAGGAACTCTTTCCATGTCTTCCTTTTCCTTATCTATAGAAGGACATTCCCTTGTACTAAGTTTGAAGTGGGTAGCAAGAGGAGACCTAACCACTTAGCATTGTCCATATGGAACCTTTGAAACACTTTCTCAATGTATTCATCATGTGAAAAATATAACTTCTTGGCACTCTTGTCACGACTGATTCTTATGCCAAGAATTTTCTTTGCTGGTCCCAAATCCTTCATAGCAAATGACTTACTCAATTGCTTCTTTAATTGGTCAATCCTTGAAGCATTCTTGCCAATAATCAGCATGTCATCCATATAAAGTAGTAAAAATATAAAATCATCATCAGAGAATTTTTGAACAAATATACAGTGATCTGAAGTTGTCTTCTTGTTGCCTTGCACCCCTATAACAGACTCAAATTTCTTGTACCACTGTCTTGGTGCTTGTTTTAAACCATATAAGCTTTTCTTCAGCTTGCACATATAATCCTCTTTCCCTTTCACTCTGAAACCCTCTAGTCGCTTCATATAAATTTCTTCCTCTAAATCACCATGAAGGAAGGTAGTTTTCACATCCATCTGCTTAACTTCCAACTCAAGACTAGCTGCTAAGTTGAGTACTGTACGAATTGATGACATCTTTACAATTGGAGAGAAGATCTCATCAAAGTCAATACCTTTTCTCTAACCGAACCCTTTTACAACCAACCTAGGTTTGTACCGTGGTCGTGAAGAGAACTTATTTGACTTCTTCTTGTAAATCCACTTGTTTTCCAAAGCTCTTTTTCCCTTAGGTAACTTCACTAACTCAAAGGTGTGGTTATCATGCAATGACTACATCTCATCTTGCATGGCCTTAACCCACTCTATCTTGTGTTTATCTTCCATGGCTTCTGCAAACACTGGGGCTCTCCCTCGTTAGTTAATAACACATATTGTTATGCTGAATATCAAGAAGAAGGATGTCGGTCTTTGGCTAACCTCCTGGATGGAATCTCTGGTGGAATCTCTGGCACAGTCAATTGCTCATGAGTAGCAACATCTCTCTGAAGTTGTAAGGTAACATCCACATCACCTTTACCTTAGTGGTCATCCTGAACATCATTCTCAACCTGAGATGGAAAATTCTTCAAAGGAATTGGATCCACATTAGTCAAACTATCACCCTGCTGAGACATATGTTAATTTAGGTGTAATCCCAAGAAGGGGGGGAGGGGGTGAATTGGGTATTTAAAAGTATTTTGGTACTTCAATCCTTAATTGAAAATCCAAATATACAAGCACAAACTTGGATATACATCAATTTTAGTATTATACAACTTAATTGATTTAATAAGTGGATATCTCAATTAATTCAGTATTACCCAATTATTCTCACGTATTTTAGATATCCATAAATACCAATATTTAAAGCGTGCACAATAGGTATAATATGAATATAAGTGCGGAAATATAAAGAGGGATAGAGAGAAAGCGCAGATACCAAATTTTTAACGAAGTTCGGCCAAACTCGACCTACGTCCTCGCCTTGGGAAAAACACCCAAGGATTCCACTAATCTACTCCTTAAACTCGGACGGAGCTTCCCGTTACAAATCGTTGCTTATTAAAGGCATAACTTCCTCCTACTCAGCTACTTATAAGAGACACAACTTCCTCCTACTCCGCTACTTACAAAAGGCACGACTTCCTCCTCCCTAGTTTACAACCCAAACCGTTAATACAGTAGATTGATAAAATTCCTGAACACTCAGATGTTTCTGAACAAGTTAATGAGTACAATAAAATTCCTAAAACACATTCATAGGATATAACTTGAAGCTCAATGAATGTATGTGATGATTTCAATGATAATCAAATATATGATCTTTGTATATAAAAATATGTATGATGAGTTTTCTCAAAGATCTACACCCAATGCAAATATCTCCAAAAAATTATTTTTCAAATAATATGTGTTGGAGATTTAGGGTTTTCTCAAATAACTTTTGGCACGAATAAAAGAATATTAAATCTTTGAATAAAAATAATATCAATAATGCTTCAAAGATTTTAAAGTCCTAAAATAAACTTTTCCCACAAAATTTTTCAAACAAGAATATGAAACTTAAGGTTCTTGCTCTCTCAATAAAATATTAAATAAAAATATGAGAGAAGAAAAACTTTTACAATAAAGATTAAATGCTCAAATATAAAACCTTGTATACCAAACCTCAATATCAAACGTGCTAGTAAGATGTGTGTGTGAATGCCCTTTGTGAAGCTGAGAGAATGCCCAAAAGACGTTTGAACTTGATAAAGTGTAGGCAAAGTATGTAAAAGTTTGGTAATCTGTTCATAAATCTTAAAAGGTAGGCAAAAACTCATGCTCTAGGGTTTAGAGGTCATATTTAAAGGTGTTCTCGGCCTTAGGTTATGTTATGGCTATTGGACCAACTTAATCAAGAAAATTCCGCGCGTATCCACGCTGAACTGACATTTTGCGCGAGTGACCTTCAATGTTTTGGACATAAATTTTAATATAGAGCTCAAAATTGGACATTCCTGGTGTCACCAAAAATCTAAGAGAAAATTCCACAACTTTTATGTTGAACACATTTTAAGATAAAAAATTATGGACTAAGAAAAATTCCCATCAACGTAACATAAGAAACATGAAGGGATTTTTTCTTACTACGTACATCTTTCAGTGTTTTGGCCATAACTTTTTCTATATGATTCCAAATTGGACATTCCTAGTATTAGCATAAATCTAAAAGAAAATCCCACTACTTTCATGTGGAACACTTGTTAGGATAAGAAGTTATGGATTGAGAAAAATGCTCATTTATATTGTCCGGTCGGCTGGCCGATCTACTAACCCTTTTGTAAAAATTAGTTTTTGCCTTCTTTTAACTTCAAAACCATTTTAAAACATTTGTATAAGTTAGAAATTTTATGCAAAAAGGGTTTTTCATGTTACTTGGAGGTCCTATGGTCAATCTAAGGTCATATTTGAGCTCCCAATTATATCTTATGAAATTTGTAAATACAAGTGGGACTAAACACACATTACAACTGAAAATCTGAGGTATTTTCGTCATTTTTCTCTTTTAATTTCATGGAATATGTTAGGTCATATGCGCTTCAAGTTTCTCATGGCTTCTATAGCATTCGTATCATTCGTGCGTGTTAAATAATGATCTTGTTAAAAAGGCTTAATGCAGAGATGAGATAATTGTGTTTTGTCATTATCAAAAAATGGGATTAGACTAAAAAAGTCAACAACATAGATTTATCTACCTTCTCAATATCCTAAATCATCTGATCTTCTACAAACACGACATCTCTACTTCTCACAATTTTCTTCTTAACTGGATCATGAAGCTTGTATCCAAACTCATCTTGACAGTAGCCAAGGAATATACTCTGTCATGTTTTCTCATTAAGTTTGGACCTTTCATCTTTTGGAATATGCACAAATTCTTTGCACCCAAAAACATGTAGGTGATTATAGGAAACATCCTTACATGTCCAAACTCGGTCTAGCACATCGAATTGTAGAGGAACATAGGGTGTAAGATTCAACATATGAAGTACAGTGCTCAATGCCTCCCCCCAAAAGGATTTTGGCAATGGGGCTTATAAAAGCAAACATCTCATTCTCTCAACCAGTATTCTGTTCATCCTTTCTACTATGCTATTCAATTGAGGAGTTTTCAGAGTTGTCTTTTGATGTCGAATACCCTATTGTTTGCAATACTCATCAAATGGACTAGAATACTCTCCACCGTTATCAATCCGGATGCACCTTAGTTTCTTCCTAGTCTGTCTCTCAACTAGGGCTTGAAATTGCTTGAACTCAGCCAACACTTGGTCTTTTGAATTCAAGGTATATACCCACAACTTCCTTAAATGATCATCTATGAAGGTCATAAAGTATCTGGAGCCACCAAGTGTTCTCATCTTCATAAGGCCACACACATCTAAATGTACCAAATCTATTATCGTTGACTTTCTAGAATGAAGGGAATTCTTGAAGGAAACTCTACCCTGCTTCCCTGACAAACAATGAGTACACTCTTTTAGAAGTGTACTTTTCAGTCCACATAGTACACTTTTCTTCCCCAATAGAGCTAATCCTTTCTCACTCATGTGAGCCAGTCTCTAGTGCCATAAATCTGTTGTACCATTATCCTCCATCGCATTAACAATGTCGTCGGAGATCTTTGCTTGCAGAACATACAGTGCAAAGTGCTTCATGCCTTAAGCCACAGCCATAGCACCCCTGGTGAACTTCCATTGACCATCACTGAAAGTGCTACAATACCCTTTGTCATCAAGTTTACCTATAGAAATCAAATTCAAACAAAAGTCAGGAGTATGCTTCATATCTCTAAGAACTAAACTCATGCCATTATTTGTCTTTAGATACACATCCCCAATTCCAATGACGTTAACCAAGCCATCGTTGCCCATCTTTACAGTTCCAAAGTCACTAGATATATAGGATGTAAAGAGATCCTTCCGAGACGTAGCATGAATGGAGACACCACTGTGAATCACCCAACTGGTCTCATGGTATGCAACATTTATCATCTCATCATCATAAACAATGAGGAAGTCTGCAAGAGTGGTGGTAGCAACTCTATCTTCACCATCTTTGTCATCTCCATTTTTCGTTTCCTTCCTTTTCTCATTCTTGTTTTCTTTCTTCAATTACCTACAATATTTCTTGATGTGTCCCTTTTTCCCGCAGTGATGACACTCAATATTTGCAAACTTGTTGGATTTGCTTCTGCTGTTATCTTTGTTCTTTGGACCTATGCTCTTAGTTCCCCCCTTCTTTTCTGTAACCAAGATCTCTGATTGTGAAGAGGATCCTTGTGTTTTTCTCCTCATCTCTTCATTTAGCAAACAACTCTTGGTCATATCCATTGTGATTACACCTTCTGGAGAGGAGTTAGACAATGAAGTTCTAAGCATCTCCCACGAGTCTGGTAATGAACCAATCAACCATAACCCTTGTATCTCATCATCAAACTTAATACCCATTCTAGCCAATAGATTAATAATTCCTTGGAATGTATTCAAGTGATTAAATAAAGGAGTCCCGTCCTGGTATCTCAAAGCCATCATTTGTTTAATCAGAAACAACTTATTATTTCTAGTCTTTTTAGCACATAGATAATCAAGGTTACTCCATAGAGAACGTGCATTTGTCTCTCCACTAATATGGTTCAAAACATTATCATCTACCCATTGCCTGATATACCCCTACACATGTCGATGTAACAAATTAAAGTCCATTCCACATCATACTTTTTTTTCTAGTTTTTTAGCACTAAACACTGGTAGGTAATAATCTTTCACATAAAGAAGATCTTCTATTTTTCCTTTTCATATGTGATAATTTAAACCATTGAGATTAATCATTCTACTCGTATTTGCTTCCATAACTCAAACTGCCAACCTGACAATCTGTCAACCTAGCTCTGAAACTACTTTGTTGGGAGAGATATCAACAAACAATCACAACGGAATAATTCTTCTCCCTATATGCAAGAAAAAATAGTGTATCTCTACTTTTATACATGCTGAAAATAATAAGAAAAATAATCAATCATACCAAGCCACAAGAACACAAGCAATTTTTTACGTGGAAAACTTCTCTCGTGTGAGGAAGAAAAACCACAGGACCTAATCTAGTTGAAATCTCTACTATCAACCAAATAATGGGTATACAAAGTCTTCTCTAATCACAATTAGAGGCTACAAATATATCTCATCAAGATGTCATCAATCTTGGCAAATATAAAGAGAATCGGAGAGAATATACCAAAATCACAGTTACTATTCATCGGCACAAATCCCAAATTCTGAGCTCAAAATCATATCTCCACCATTCAGATTGTATCTCCTTGATTCGTTAACCTCTCCTCCAAATTTTAGTTCCATCGGACCATAGACAAAATGGGACCGGAGTCTTGATGAAATCTGGACAATATAAGAAAAAAAACCACGTTTTTCTCCCTTTCTTTTGAAAAGTGGCGGCTCCTCCTCTCTCCCCTCTCTTTTTATGACTTCCTTTAAATTATCACACTAAAGGGTTGGGTTTTGGGCTTTTAATAAAACCCACTTGGGCTTTCCTCCACATGGAAGGAAATAACCCAACAAATAGAAGAGGTGGCAAGCAAACTCAAGAAACCATGAGGCAATAACAAAAAGTTGGATAACAATATGGAATTAAAATGTTTGGAATGCAAAGTCTATTATGGAATAATAGGAACACACTTATAAAGGTTAAAAGCATATATTAGTTGGAGCCTTAGTGTTAAATCATGTTAAGGAAAATCATTTCCTAGAATGTGAGGGGATTGAACAACAAATCCAAGAGGAGTGTAAAATTAAGTCCTTTCTTCAACACTGGATGGGCAATGTTGTGTGCTTGCAAGAAATTAAGATTGAGATAGAAAAGCAGCTCTAATCAAAGACCTTAAAGGTCGAAACCCTTGTGATTGGATATCTCGTGGAGTAGAAAGTAGTATAGGGGGTATCTTATTTTATTAAAGCCTATTTTTATAGAATTGTTGGGTCATTCCATTAATTCCTTCTTGGTATCCTGTTTATTCAAAACCATAAATGATGACTTTCAATGGATTTTCAGAAGGGTTTCCTAGGTGAAGAACCCTTCACATTTCCTTTTTAAGAATGATATCTTCCAAACTATGAGCAGATAGGATGCTCCTTTGGATCATTGGAGGCGATTTTAACATGATTGTTTATTCGCACAAAAGAAATAGGATAGCCATGAGACTAGTTGCGTGAGAGAATTTCTTGATTTTGTCAACAAGAATTACCCATTTGATCACCCTCTCATTGGCGCCAATTTCACTTGGTTTAACTCTAGGGAGCCACCTTCCTTTTCAGAGATCCACAAGTTCCTAATATCGATAAACTTGGAACTCCACTTTCCCGACGTAATTTAAACTCTACTTCCTAGGCCCGTCTCAGATCACTTCCTTGTCATCCTTGACAATATTGGAGTTAATTGGACAATGACATGTGGTGCAACCAGAACCGCATATTTGGGGGCGATGTGGCATGATCTTGACAGTCCAATATGTGTTTTCTTTAGAAGGCCGAATTGCTATGACGTCATAAATCCTTGTCACAAGCCCACCACTCATTGCATTTTGTCACATGGCAGATGACATCATGCTGACGTAATCCTATCATAGTAAATTCAAAAAAATAATAAAAATAAAAAGATAAAATCCCTACACCACCTGTCGCCACCATCAAACGACATATGGTAGTCCTCCCTGTAAACCAAGTCAACCGGCTTTGACCCGGGTCAATCTAAGTTTACCCATTGACCTTGGTTTAGACTGGTTGAACCGATCTTACTCGTCCCGAATCTCCCGCTTCATTTTTAGATTTGAACATTAATTTTTAATTTTAAATATTGGGAAAATAGTAACAAAAAAATCATAAAAAAATAGGACAAATTATTTAAAAATTTTAAAAAAATAAATAAAATTATTTGAGTCATTTTTGACACAAATAACAAAAAAAATATTAAAAAATAAAAATAAAATGAAGGAAAAAAATCCCAAAAAATTGCTAAAAAAATTTTAAAAAAAATCTTGAAAATGTTTGAAAAATTTTGAGAATGTTTTGAAGACTTTTGATATGAGTCCGATGAATTTTTTTATCACTTTGTGTATTAAACATCTATATATATATATATATATATATATATATATCTTGTTTTGTGTATGTTTATGCCTCCCAATGATTAAACAAAAGGTAAATAGGTGTTTTAAATCTCACATATATTAGTTTTGAGGTGGGTTTGTCTAATAAGATCTCCTCCTTTGGAGGTCTTATGAGACATTCTTAAATCACACCTTATTTTATATTTTCTTTTAAAAATTTAATATTTTTTTTTGGTTTATTAAGGAGTTAATTAAAGATCATTAGATCTAGTTTAGGGATAATTCATGGTTAATTAGGTATTGTTCATAAAACGGGTGTGTAGGGGTTGCTAGTATCTTCCCCTTGCATAACTGAACTCCCTTTTCTAATTTTGGTAAATGCAGACCGAGACTACTGGTTCCTTGGCCTATGATTAGTTTATAGACAAATCAAAAAGTAGTAATTAGATGAACTAACCACACCTAGGTAAATAACAGGTAAATAATGACTCTATTGAACCATTGATTTATTATTATCTCTCATCATTCTGGACCCTTTTTTGAGACATTGCGACAGACTTATTAGAACCTTCTCATGTATAACATCATAAATGTGCTTGAAGAGTTCCATTAACAAGGAAAATTTGTTTGTTCCATTAATTCCACCTTTTTCACTCTTCTTCCGAAGAAAGTTGGAGCTATTAGCATCAAGGATTTCAACCCTATTATCTTTGTAAGGATCATTTATAAAATCATTGCCAAAGTCCTAGCCGAGTGGATTAAAAAAGTAAAACCAGAAGTCTTTGGTTAGTATCTGTAGAGACCCGAAGAATTATGGTATTTAAATAATAAAAGAGGGAGAAAACGGGAATTGTAAAGGGCGTCACAATAGGTCCTCGTCGACAAACATGAAGCACTCGTCGACGAAGTGGCTTATTGGGATTGTCGATGGGGACACATGTCTCATCGACGAAAAGTTACCGAGAGGGCTATTTCAAGGCCTAAAATTCATTGAAAAAGGTTATAAGTTCGTCGACAAACTTCCTTCTTGACCTCGTCGACGAAGGCAGGTGTATAAGTATGCCAAAATCGGATTTTCAGCCCAGAAAACTTCATGCAACCCTCTCTCTCTCTCTCTCTCTCTCTCTCTCTCTCTCTCTCTCTCTTTGTCCTCTCCACCTTCCCTCTAGCTTTCTAGCCTGGTTATTCACCAGTTCAATGATCTAAAGGCACCACGTTACTCTTAGGACGATTCTCTTCAAATCTTCTGGAGTAATTCGTTGGTTAGGCCAACTTGGGAATCATCCCAAAACCAGGGCGAGTGGATTATTTGAGCACTTGCAATATTACCCAGTTCAATTGAAGTCAGATTCTGCATTATATGCGAAAATACTGGGGTTTTGTGAAGTAAAATTAAGATATTATATTTTCAGGAATAGAGTGTTTTGGGACCTTGTGGACAAGGGTTGAGGACCCTAGTGACTAGTATTTCAGGAACCCAAGTAAAATGATATATGAATTATAGTTTAGGATTTGTGCATGTGTGGATTTGGGGAGTATGTATATGATAATTATTTAGGTTAATTCAGTTGTTTGATTTGGAAAATATACGTGTGTTATCTCAGGATGTTGAAATTATGAATGCTGCACACGTGAGATTGCAAATAATAGTTAGTGCTCAGATAGTTAGGTAAAGGAAATATGCTATGCTAATAATTCTAGTATAATAGTTAGTAGAAATTATATGTTTTACCAGATTATTATTATTCAGATTATAATATATTTGTGTAGCAGAAAATATAGATTTTAGAACAAGTGAATTTATTTATTTAAATTGTGCGGCATAAGTTTATAGTAAACAAGTACAATATTTATACAGTTTACAAATACCATGTTTTACAGTGTACTAGGCAGAAAAAATATCATGGAATAAATATATGTTTTATAAAATGATGATTTTCAGTATACATACAGATAAAAATTTTACAGAATATTCATAATACCATGATTTATCTATTTTTCATGATACTATGATTTACAGTATATGTATAGAAACATATATTTACAGCATATTCAGAATACCATGATTTCAGTTAGATAATTAGATATGCAGACATTAAATGTTCAACCAATTATTCAGATTACAGATCAGTTTTATAACATTTTAGTTATTATAAAATCATGGTAAAACAACAATATAGATATATCAGTTACATATGTATATAGTATCAGACCCTGATGGACCAGATTCAGTCAACAGAGTATGGTACCGTAACTATTTTCAGTTCAGAGTGCAACCACGTTACTCAGATAGTATGTGGTATTCAGCAGTTGATCGTGCCTACGTTGTGGACAGCCTCCCCTTCAGATAAGGGTAGAGGAGGCCGATCTGACTTTCAGAGTTCAATTGACTTACCCTGGTCGGCCAGCCAGGATAAGTCCCGCCTTCGAGCCGCACAACCCTATGACGAGAGGTTAAATCATGACTTTTAGTTATCCATCCAGGGAAATTTTCTCAGTTATCATATATATGTATATTCAAGTTTACAGAAACCATAGATATACCTATGAATATTAGAAGTATTATGTTTGGAAAATTCAGAAAAAATAGTTTATGTTAAGCAACATAGGTATAAGCTATAATGAAATCTTATATGCGTTTCGCAAATTCAATTATTTATAGTATTTCCAAATTAGTTTTATAATATGTGAACTCACCTGCCACACACTAGTAATAGCATATTTCGTCTTACTGAACGTTGTCTCATTCCAATGACTTAATATTTTTCAGGTGATCTAGTTAGGCGAGCAGATCAAGCTCACAGGTAGAGGGGGACTACAGTACTGCCCTGATTGTAGGGTGAGTATTTTTGGGTAGTTATTTTGAGTAGTCCCTAGGTCCAGATGAAGGTATTTTGAGTACTGTTGTGTATGTACATTTTGGGAAATATTCTGACACTTTGGTATTGAATATAGGGTTATAGTTGTATGTATTCTACTTCTCGTTGCTTAGGTTATTTATTGTGTCTCAGATTCCACGGGCCCTATTTGGTCCGTGATATTGGGTTGATCTATATTAAAAGATATCAGAGCAGTGAAATCTCACGGTATGTATTTTTTTTTATTAGGTCTACTGAATAAGGGGCTGCAAATAAAATATGAAAAAAATCATATCATTGCTTATTCTCTTGTGGAAAACCCCATAAAAAAGTAATTTGCGACAACACTGTCTCAAGCATTTTGGGTACGACAATGTTATGGCAAAAGTTGTCACTTAATCCATAGCTAAAATAATCACCATTTCCATATTTATATTATTTTTGGCAATGACTATGTAATCGCTAATTAGTTATGAAGTTATCACAAATATTAGTAGTTATCATTCAATTTTGCACTTAGCAATGACATTATTTTGTCGCAATTTTATGGATATTTGTCACTAAAAAAATTATATTTTTCCTAAATTCTCACTTTTTGTGACAATATATTATTTGTTTCCGATGGATTGAATTGCTGGTAATTTGAATACATAACCTGCATATGATTTCCCAAAAGAAATTGTTGTGGGTAACTATTTTCCTGTACCTTATATTAATTTATATCTTATAAGCATCACATCATTATCAATCATTCAATTCGATAAAAAATTTATATATATATTGTGCAACACGCCAACAATCATCTGGGTCTAATACCGATTGTTGTTCTCAACAATCAGCCCTTAGAAACCAATTGTCAGTGTCAAATGTGCGTAGCAGAAGACCTCACATGAACTTTCATGATAAATCAATGAAACAAGTAAGCAAGAGCTCGATGATAAACTATAAGAACCTAGCAATCACTCAACAATGAGAATCAATGAAAGCAACAATCAAACACAAGAAATTTACATGGTTCGACAATTTGCCTACGTCCATGGGAGCAACAACTATTTTCACTATCAATGAAGCTTACACCAAGCTTTGAAGCTTACTTGAAGCTTAATCTCTTTTAGGGTTACATAATAATCATTATATAACAATCTAATGCATACAGAAGACCTATGGTTGATCTAAAACACTTCTATAGCAATCCCTTAGAGGAAATCCCTTCGATTATCCCCATCTACTGATCTCGGATTTGAAAATCCGTGACGCCTACAAGTGAAACCAGTGATAGTTTAGGCAAAACCGTCGATGGTTTGAAGCCCAGATAATTACCTTGGCCGCACTGCTTGAAACCATTGACGGTTACACCCCAAACCGTTGACGGTTTGCCCTCCATGCTGCACCCTATATCTCTCTCTTGGTCCCTCGCTTCACGGTGCTTTCCCCGGCACATGCGTTCCACTCATAATACGAGCCACATTCCCAACAATCTCCACTTTGGCAAATATTCACCACTTATGAGAAATATGAAAGCATAATCCCTCACTGCTCCACCCGAGCCAGTAGATTGGGACCTGCCTCCCCTTTAACACCTGGAGATGTAAACCAAGTACAAGCCACACTGGAACTTGACCATGGTAACATGAACTCCCACCTATTTGAATACCTAGCTCCTTGAACAATCCTTTGAACCACAATGCTACTTTGGCAACCTCTGCCTCTGCCAAGAATACCGATCTAGTGTTAGCCAATGCACCCTGAGACTTTATCCTAAATTTCCAACAATTAGGTCTTCCCATAACATACCTCGTTGCAAGCCTCCTGTTTTTTAAGTCCCCTGTGTAGCCTCCATCTGTAAACTTCACAAATGACAGAACCCTCTGTTGCCCACTGAAGTACCCAACTGCACTAGCGTAGGAAACCTTTGACATGACCTAAACATCTCTTTTCGTCCTCGAGTACTGAGCGATAGACTATATACTTAGATTCGCCAACGGTGTACTGGTGACCGATTTAGCATTAACCATGCTAAACCTCTCCAACACCTGATCTCCAAAACTATCCTGAGATAACCACAGTCTCCATGTAGTTTTGTCCACACAGCTGCCATGAGATAATACCAATCTCCCCGCAGCAATGATTACAAAGTCACCTTGAGATAATCCCAATCTTCTTGTAACTTTAATCTTGTGAATCTCCAACCCAAGAACACTCTTGGCAACACCCAACACCTTTATGTCAACTTCCTTTCTCAATAGAGTCCCTGATTGATTTACCTCAATTGGAACCTTCCCAGCAATCGACATGTCACTCATATAAAACCACATAATTATTGCTCACTTGCATCTTATCTCCTTCTCCCCCTTTGGGAGCACCACCAATGTAGTGCCCTGACCCACCACATGGGCCCGGAGTGTTAGAAAACATAACATAACACAAAATACTCTCTGATACCATAAATAAGAGGGTCCGAACCTGAAGGGTTAATGGTTGCCCTATCCATAAACAACATACAATAAAGAAGTGGAAAAGTCTCATTCTCACAATACCATACCAGAGTTCTAAGTCATTACTATTACATAAATACTTCCAATGCTTCTATTACAATCCCAAAAAGATAACCTGACCATAGTCCAGTACTTACACAAGTACTTACAAAAAAGACTCCTAAAACACTATGCTCCAAAACCCACTAGAACGCTAGGCCCGGTTTCTTGCAGGACCTGAAACAAGATTTGTATATTGGGGTGAGACACTTCTCAGTAAGGTGGATCATATTATATCAGTGTGTGACTGCATGAGTTTATTCCAACAGAAAAACAATAGTAAGTTTAACTGAGATAAATTACGTAGTTAAAACATTCTCAACCCTGTAATATAAAAGATATATATATAAAATTCCTGCAAAAGATAGTGTAGCTTATTACAAGCAAAAGTTCCCGAGGTTGGGGTAGGATACATACCCATACACTGTAAAATCCCTCTGCTCAGTGCTCAAAGTTTTAACTTCGCCCATTTTATTTTTAAATCATGTATATGCATATCAAATTCATCCCTGCCTAGGAACACCACATAAACACCATTTACTTCCCCCATGGTATGGGTTGTGCAGTTCGTAGACTTGATCTTGCTCTGATAGCCCACCAGTCTAATCACTTCAATGTTACAAGTCCACCTTAGTCAATCCCACCCTGAATCAAACACCAGAGCAAGTGACCAATTGAATTTTTAGATACCCATCCTTACCAATAAGGCGTGGTTGCACTGTATCACCCACTAGCAATGATATTGTGTTCTCATAGTAACTAGTTCCTTAGGTGGTTCATACATCATATATGCAATTTATAATGAAAGAACAGTAACTTATTTTCATTCAATAAAGCATTTAAGAAATCCCAGTATTTTTCACATACTCATTTAATCATTGGCATTACCAGGCATTCATTGCCCTTGGTCTTAAATCGACATCTCATTTTCCACTATTCCTGAAAACAATTTGGAACTCCCGTTCCCATATCCCCCACAAATATTTCACCAGTTCAGTTCATTAACATTTACCATCTCATGTCACACTCATTTGATTAAATATGCTATAATATAATAAATGGTTTGTAAAACTACCATTTACATAAAACAAGGTTTCAAGCATCTCCAACTTTTAATATAATAAGAATATATAAGTTTTAAAAAAATTGGAGACCATACCCCAAAACCCTAATTTTTCTGAAACCATAAAAATACATTTTAACCAGTTCAAATTTCAAATGTAACCGATGTAAGACAAATCCCTTTACCTAACCTACAAGAAAGCCCACTAGAAACCCCAAACTCCACACCTTACAACGTTTGCAGTTCAAAATCCTGCAACCACATTTTTCCCAAATAAATCAACACAAACTCTAGATCAACAACCATTAATCATTTCCTAGACCTTCCTATAACTCACAACAACCATAAAGCCTTAAAAACCTTCTTACCCTGATTTTGGAGTAATGCCCAAAAAGCTCAGATCAAAGATCTGTTTTGCTAGACTTGTAGAGAATATCCCCTAGATCCTCATAGTAACTTCCATTCGTCGAATCTGTCAACAAGCGGTGAGAAATCATAGAGAGAGAGAGAGAGAGAGAGAGAGAGAGAGAGAAATTATGTTTCTTAATGATAAAGCAAAAAAAAAATTCTATTTATAGACCCCTTGACTTGGTCAAATTCGTCGATGAATGGCGCCTTTGTCAACGAGCCACACAAGGCCGTTTGTCGACAAAGAAAGGGCCTCGTTGACGAACCCCAAGCCTAATATTTTCGGACGTTCTGGATCTCTTCGTCAACGAAGCTATGAATTTTGGTGACGAATCTTAGAAGGGCCTTCGTCGACAAGAACATGGAGTTTGTCGACAAAGCCTGTTGGTTTGGGTCTCTACAATCTCCTCTCCTTATAAAATTTCGTCCTCAAAATTTGCTAATTGCTTTCTATTACATCATCTAACCATCACTACACTGACTCTAGGAAGAGTCGGCGGCCACCCATATAGTAGCCCCGTACCAAGCTTATTACCTACCCTCACTTATGGTGGAGGAATACCGTGGTTACATACACCGTCTCAGGAGATTACAATATCCATACAAAACTCTCCCAAAGACCAAACATACACCAAGCTATAAACAAATCTACTCTAAACACTATACATACAAACTAACACTTACTTACCACTATACCCACTGCCTAGCTCTGAGCATCTCTGAATCAATGTAGGTACTTCTGACACATCTCTGACTCTAATTCCCATGAAACTTCCTCCACTGCGTGATTAAGCCATAGTACCTTCACTAACGCAATTCTATTTGTACGCAATTCTTGCTCCTTATGATCTAGGATCTGTACTGGCATCTCCTTATATGCTAATGTGTCCTCGAGCTCCAAAGACTCATAACTAATCACATGCGAAGGATCCAGAATATAGCTCCTAAGCATGAATACATGGAACATGTTGTGAATCCTAGACAATGCAGGACGTAATGCTATCTTGTACGCCACTAAACCGAGTCTCTCCAGAATCTCGAATGGTCTGACGTACCTAGGGCTTAGCTTGCCCTTTTTCCTGAATCTCATTACCCCTTTCATTGCAGTAATCCTAAAAAATATGACATCACCTATGTCGAACTCCAGCTCCTATCGGCAAGTATCCGCATAACTCTTTTGCTAACTTTGAGCTGCCTTTATTTTCTCCTTGATAACCTGAACCTTCTCTGTGGCCTGTTGGACAAACTCTGGCCCTAAAATCTACCGCTCACCGACCTTGTCTCAATACAATAGAGATTGGAATCTTCAACCATACAGTGCCTCATATGGTGCTATTCCAATGCTGGCCTAATAACTGTTGTTGTTGGTGAACTCAACTAATGGCAGATATCTGATCCAACTACCGCCGAAATCCAGCACACACGCCCGTAACATATCCTCTAAAATCTAGATGATCTTCTCTAACTAACCATCTATCTGCGGGTGAAACACTGTACTGAATGTGAGTTGAGATCCAATGCTTCTTAAAGATTCTTCCAGAACCGAGAAGTAAACTGTAGATCCCTATATGAAATAATAGACACTGGTATCCCATGCAATCTGACAATCTCTTAAACATATAGCTCTACCAGCCTATCTATGGAAAAATCAATTTTAACTGAGATAAAATGGGTTGTCTTCATCAATCTGTTAACCATATCCCAAATCCCATTCTGTCTGTGAAGTGCTAATGGCAATCCCATGACAAAATCCATGGAGATGTGCTCCCTCTTCCTTTTAGGAATAAGAAGTGGTTGCAACGGTCCTGTTGGCCTTTGGTGATCATCTTTCACCTGCTGACATGTCAGGCACTACTCTACGAAACAGGCGATCTTTCTTTTCATGTTAGACCACCAAATGATTCCCGTAGATCCCTGTACATCTTCGTACTCCCTGAATGTACTGTGTAGAGCGAATGATGTGCCTCCCCTAGAATGACTTTCTTAATATCGACGTCATTTGGTACGTAGATCCTTGTATGGAATCTCAACAACCCATCATCAAAGATGTTGAAATCAGATTTCAACCCATTCTGCACTCCCTCTACAACCTCTACCAGCTCTGTGTCTTTCCTCTAAGTTGTTTTGATCCTTTCTCGTAAGGTCGGCTGCACCACCAAGCTAGTAATGAAAGCTTGATGATTTCTTCCCACTAATTCCACACATAATCTTTTTAGGTCAATGCCAATCTGATGCTAGACATTCACTGCTGAAACTGATGCATCCATTGATTTCCAAACCAGAGCATCAACTACCACATTAGCTTTTCCTAGGTGGTAACTAATGGTACAGTCATAGTCCTTTATTAGCTTCAACCATCTCCCCAGTCTCATGTTCAGCTCCTTCTGGGCGAAAAAGTACTTAAGACTTTTATGATTGATGAAAATCTTGCACCTTTCCCTGTACAGGTAGTGCCTCCAGATCTTTAATGCATACACTACCGCTACTAATTCCATAACGTGTGTCAGGTAGTTCTTCTTGTACTCCTTAAGTTAATGAGAAGTATAACCAATTACCTTTCCCTGTTGCATTAGAACACACCTGAGAGCCTTCTTGGATGCATCACTGAAGATTACAAATCTACCATCCCTTGATGGAATGGTTAGAATTGGTGCAGTAACTAGCCGCTGCTTCAGTTCCTGGAAAATCTGCTCACACTCATCAGTCCATTCAAACTTTACATTCTTCTTTGTGAGTTGTGTTAATGGACCTGATAGTCTGGAGAATCCTGCTACGAACCATCAGTAGTATCCTGTAAGACCTAGAAAAATCCTAACCTCTGGAACATTCTTTAGTCTCAACCAACCCACTACCGCTTCTATCTTACTCGGGTCCACTGATACCTCTTCCCTAGACACTACATGCCCCAGGAATGCCACTTGCTCTAACTAGAACTCGTATTTCTTAAATTTTGCAAATAATTTTTTCTTCTTGAGCACCTGAAGTATCAACCTCAAATGAACTAGTTAATTAAGGTGTAATCCCAAGAGGGGGGGGGGGTGAATTGGGTATTTAAAAATCTTTGAGCCTATTTGCCACTTAATCCCTATTAGTATATTTACCAAATCAATTTCTGGGATTTATAACTAACATAAATTGATTTTATCGATAAGTTCTTTTTACCCAATTAACTGTGTGCAAAGTAATTCAACATTTACATGCAATGCAAACAATATAATGTAGTGCGGAAAGTAAAGAGTTAAGGGAAGAGAGAAGACAAACACAATTTTTTAGAGGTTCAGCCAACTCGGCCTACGTCATCGCCTTGAGCAACCTACTCAAGGATTTCCCTAAAATCCCTGCTCCTTAAATTGGGACAGAGCTTCCCTTACAATTCGTTGCTTACAAGAGGTACAACTTCCTTCTACTCCCCTGCTTACAAGAGGTACAACTTCCTCCTCACACCTGGTTCACAAACCGAACCGTGAATACAATGAATCTGTAAAAACACTCAAAATTGCTTCTAAAAAAAGCTAGTGAGTACAATTCAAATTCCTAATTCATTAACATATGATTAAACTTGAAGCTCAGAATGTATGAAACGATGCAATCGTTTATGTATGATATGCTTCCAAACTCAAAATTCTTTTTATCAAATCTCCCAGAAATATTTATATAAATCACTACTTTGGAGAACTTAGTTTAAATATTTGAATTCATAAACAACTTTGAAGATTGCAAAGATTTGACACACACTTTGTCAAAAACAATATTTCTCTCAAGATTTAAATCTCAATGTGATCTTGGCAGTATTTGACCTTATATATATATATGTATGTATGTATGTATGTATCTATATGATGAGAATACCAAGGATAAAGAACTTAATATATGATTTTCAGAAACTATCCTTCAATATGTATAGATATAGTTATGCACTTCTTAGGATATCTAATAAACTAGTTTAGAAGTAACCAAAATATCACGTCTTTAACTTTGAGCACACTTGAATGATTACTCTTTAAACAAGGGCCAAATAAAAAACTTTCTCAAGTATTCAACTTATCAAAAACAATCTTTATATGAATATGAAAAAACTCAATACCAAACTTCTCTAAAGATATTCAATAACAGATGTTGATATGAGAATCTATTGGGAAAGCTAAATGAATCAACCAAACCTCAATACCAAGAAAAAATAAAGTTGTGTGAATGAATCCCCTTTGATTTCCGGAGTAGATTTGCCTAAGATTGATGAATATAAGTTAGAGTGAAGGCAATCGTGTATCAATATGATCTCAATTCTCTTTCAAACCGAAGTTCTCTTCTCTTCTCTTTTTTTTTGGCTTACGTACTACAGTTTACATATTCAGTATATATAGTGTCTTACCCTTAGAATTGATCTCAACTATTGGATCAAAGAAATATCTTGCGAGTTCTTTTAATAAAAATCATATTTTTAAGTTTTTCGCAAGTTCAGGTGACTGAGGTTGAAGCCCAAGTGACCAAAATCCTTTAAGGCTTTGAAAAATTAACTTGGAATACAGGGTCAGGCACCTAAAGTGAGTTTCAGGCTCCTGAAGTGGCGAGTTCAGGCACTTGAAGTTCCAGGTTCAGGTGACCGAAGTGCCTCGGCCAACTTTCTGTGTTTCCCATTAATTCTTTAGGCTACCGAACTTAATCTTCAGGCTTCTGAAGAAATTCTTCAGGTGACTGAGGTTGAGTTCAGGATATCGAAGTCCCTTTTTTCTGAATTTTTCTTTTCTAATTTAAAAATATGTTTTGCTCTCCTTCTTGGCTCTTTTATAAAAACAGTTTCCTTGGTTTTAAAAATAATTCTAAGTCCATGAATGTCCCCTAATGATGTTCATGAAATGCATGAGTCCTAAAGTCATTCTAGGGTATATGTTGAGTCTCAAAAAATACTCATACGAAAATGTAAATACATGAGGTCTAAGTACCCATTCCCAAGATGTTCTTGAACTTTTCTGTTTGCATCTTGATTCTCGTATTCTTTGAGTTCCATAGATCTTGCCAAGATATGTATACTTTACTTTATGGCTTCCATGACTTGTTATCCTTCCATGCATGCTTAATATAGTTCCTGTTCACAAACTCAATGTACATATCAAATACCAAGTGATTTGTCATTATCAAAACCGGATTAGACTCGTAGAGTCAACAATCTCCCCCTTTTTGATGATGAAAAATACACGAGTAAAAAATATATATATAATATGTTACGCCTAACAAGGCTCCCACTCAATTAATGCATCAAATATTCAATAAATTAAAATATACTCATAATGAATATGCTCATGATGTTTCAACCATGACATCAAGAGCAGTTTCTCCCCCTTTGTATATCTCACCCTTTGCATAACATCAATAACAGTTTTTGCTCATTCTTCTTTGCTTTTGATTTGTTTTTATTATTTTTGCTCCCAAATTTTCTCCCCCTTTTGACATCAACAAAAAGATGTATAATAATAAGACATGAAAGGACATACCTTTATGTTCTTCTCCCCTTTAAAATTTTAAAGTTTGAATATTGTTTAACCATTAGATTTGGATAACATTTTACTTCTCCCCTTTTTACATCAACCATCCCCCTTGCTAATGCATAAGTTTCAACGATTATGTGAGGATTCCAAATATTGATTGATGTGATACCAAATGTGGATTAATGTTATATCGAATGTGCACTAATGTTATATCGAATGTGCACAAATGTTATACCAAATGTTGATTACATCTTTAAATGATGTTGCTCGCCCTAAATTACGTTATCTAATATAATTCTACACAACCTCTCGACTATGCATCAGGCCTAATTCATGCCTAATTTTGATAAACCTATCCTCCACAAGTGGTTTCATGAATATATATGCCCATTGTTCATCAGTGCATACAAACTCAAGTGTCACATCCATTTTTTGCACATGATCACGAAGAAAGTGATGCTGTATCTATATGTGCTTAGTTCGTGAATGTAATATAGGATTCTTTGAGATATTTATTGCACTCATATTATCACATCTTATGGGGATTATTTCATAGCTTAATCCAAAATCCTTAGCGTTTGAGCACAACTACCTGCTGCTATGTATTCAACCTCAGCTGTGGAGAGAACCACTGAATTTTGTTTCTTGGAAAACTAAGAGACTAAGGAATGTCCTAAGAAATGACAAGTACCACAAGTGCTCTTCCTATCCACTTTGCTACCCGCAAAATCAGCATCTGAATAGCTGATAATCTCAAAAGATGTGTACTTAGGATACCATAATCCAACTTCCACGGTTCCTATTAGGTATCTAAGTATTCGTTTAACGGCTAACAAATGTGACTCTTTTGGTGCAGACTGAAATCTTGCTCATAGACATACGCTAAACATTATATCAGGTCTATTGTCAGTCAAATATAATAAGCTACCTATCATTCCACGATATAACTTGACATCTACTGGTATACCTTGTTCATCTTTTTCTAATTTCAATGAAGCGCTCATAGGTGTACCTATTTTTTTTCCATCTTCCATATTAAAATTTTTGAGTAGGTGCCTAATATATTTCGATTGATTTATGAATATTCCATGTTTTGCTTGTTTGATGTGAAGTCCTAGGAAGAAATTTAATTCACCCATCATGCTTATCTCAAATTCATTTTGCATGGTATTGGCAAATTCATCATATAATTCTTTATTCGTTGCGCCAAATATGATGTCATCTACATATACTTGCACTAGGAGAATGTCATATTTCTTAGACTTTATGAATAGAGTTGTATCTATCTTTCCTCTTATAAATCCATTTTCTAATAGAAAACCGCTTAGCCTTTCATACCAAGCTCTAGGAGCTTGTTTTAAACCGTACAAGGCTTTTGTCAGCCTACACACATGATCTGGATTCTTATGGTTTTCAAAGCCTGGGGGTTGTTTTACATACACTTCTTCATTTATGTAGCCATTTAAAAATGCACTTTTGACGTCCATTTGATATAACTTGAAATCCTTAAATGCTGCATATGCTAAAAGCATTCGAGTGACTTCCATTTTAGCTACAGGTGCAAATGTTTCTTCAAAATCTATACCTTCTTCTTGGTTATATCCTTGAGCTACTAATCTAGCCTTATGTTTCACAACTTTTCCATGTTCATCTTTTTTATTCTTATATATCCTTTTGGTTCCGATGATTGACTTATCCTCAGGTCTGGGAACTAATGTCCATACTTTGTTTCTCTCAAATTGATTTAACTCTTCTTGCATGGACAACACCCATGATTCATCCTCTATAGCTTCATTCATATTTTTAGGTTCTTCTTGAGATAGAAATGCAGAATGGCTAATCATATTCCTAAGAGAGGATCGAGTGGCTACTCCATGTAATGGTTCACCTATTATTTGATCAATGTGATGATTCTTTATATATTTACATTATCTAGGTGGTTTATTAACCTCATTTTCAGTTTGATTAATTTCAATGGATGGTTCCTTAAGTTCATTCTTATTTTCTGAATCATTCTCAATGGATAGTTCTTCAAATTCCCTGTTTAATTCAATTTCATCTTCATCAGTTCTTTTGGAGAAGGGATTTGACTCATCGAACACTACATGAATAGATTCTATAGCCGTCAATGTTCGTTTGTTATATACTTTATAGGCTTTACTATCTAAGGCATACCCTAGGAAGATACTTTCATCATATTTCACATCAAACTTTCCTAGATGCTCATTGTCTCTAAGCACAAAACATTTACAACCAAAGACATGAAAATATGATATGTTTGGTCTATGGCCATTCCATAATTCGTAAGAAGTCTTATTAAGAGATGGTCTAATCAATACTCTGTTTAGAACATAGCAGGTGGTATTCACCGCCTCAGCCAAGAAGTACTTAGGTAGTTTATGTTCATTAAGCATAGTTCTGGCCATTTCTTGTATAGACCTATTCTTTCTTTTAATTACACCATTTTGTTGTGGTGTTCTAGGAGCTAAAAAATTATGGACAATTTCTAATGAATTGCAATAGTCTTCCATGCCTTGATTTTTGAATTCTCTACCCCTATCACTTCTAATCTTAGTGATTGTATATCCCTTTTCATTTTGGATTTTCTTGCATAGGTTTATGAATTTTTCACGTGCTTCATCTTTGTGGCCTAAGAAAAGTACCCAAGTATATCTAGAAAAATTATCAACTATGACAAAGGTATATGATTTTCCTCCTAAGCTCTGAATTGGGTTTGGACCAAGTAAGTCTAAGTGTAGTATTTGGAGTGGCCTAGTAGTGGAGATTTCTTTCTTCTTCTTAAAGTTTGTTCTTGCTTATTTTCCCAGTTGGCATGCATCATAGATTTTAGATTTTATCTTTCACAAATTTACTCTTAGGTAGTGTCACGCCCCGAACCTAGAAATGAGACCCAGGGGTGAAAATGTAAACCAACCAATCTCTGTACCATACAAAACATTCAAGATACAAGACAAAGAATGAAGGTCTGACCCCGTGGGGTTCCTAGGCACCCTATACACATTCAAACATAATAGAACATACGCAGCAGAATAAGGTCTTACTATATACATATGCAATACCATACCAAAGTCTATACAAGACCAGAAACAAGGCTCTATCACAAATGTACAAACGGGTGCCCAACACATCTCAAAATGGAAACCCACCAAAACACAGTCCTAACACTTACCCAAGCACTAACCACAGTACACTGTCCACTACACTCCCTACATTAGGATGTTAGCTCCAATTACTCGAAGGACCTGTAAAAATGTACGCACAGTAAGAGTAAGACACCTCTCGGTAAGGAAGAACACAGGTTATATCAGTGTGTGACATTTGAGTGTTATCATGATACAACATACACACAGTTAAATGTAGTCCAGTACTAATTTTACACAATGCATACACGCACACACATACATGATCAGCAATTCCTGTGTCGTCACACCAATCGGCCCGAAGCCGGCCCGCAACATACGGCGTTGGCCCGTAGCCAACCCACGTAACACAACGCCACCGACACATGGCTAGTCCCTGACTCCCATGGAATTGTACCAGCGCTAAACTAGTGGATCCACACCCTTCGGCCTAATCTGCCGAAATAGGTTCATGCCCTCGGATATAGAGCTAGACACTCTGCCAATCTATGGCCAGCGATTTCATACTCCCTCGGATATAAAGCCGAACACTCTTAGTACCTAGAACAATTCGGAACCGCGTTCCTACTAGCATTTCAACCAATCACACACACACATGCATGCACGTATAACCAAACAAACCACACCCATTTGGTACTCTAAAATTCATGGTTTTCCAAAAAATACAATTTAAAATAAGTCAAGGCATGACCATTCCTATAACACAATATAAATCAACATATATGTTCGGTTTTCAACAAAACCAGGGATGCAGCCCGTCGCCCCCTTTTTCCCAAAACTGTAATCATGAAAAACACATAGTTTTCCCCGTTAGATCCCCTCAAATGAGTAGCCAAAACACACATTGGACCATGAACCACAGTTCCATCGAGTTCGATTTCAAAAATAACCTATATAAACACAATTCCCCTTACCTTTTCCCAAATAGCTGATCCCGAACTCTAAGGCCCCTAAACAGGGAACCGAGTTCCAAAACCTACAATCAACAGTACAGAATATACTCACAAGGCTGTTCTCTGCTAAACTACAAGATTAAAAAAGAAAACCAAGCCTTACCTCAATTTTAAGCTGAATCTCGTAAATCTCCAAAACGGGATTCCGATCCATAGAACTTGTAGAGAATCCTTCCATGATCCTTGTGGTAACTTCAGATTTACGATTCTCGCGATGAATGACAAAGAAATCTAGAGAGATAGAAAGTAGGGAGAGTTCTAAAGAGAGAGAGAGAAAGAGATGGGATTTAGTTTTCTTAGTTGAGAAGTAATGGAAACTTTTATTTATAGCCCCTTGACCCGGCCACTTCTCGTCTACGAATTGCGTCCTCGTCGATGAGGCTCTATTGTCTTCTTGTCGACGAGACCAAGACCTCGTTGACGAGTTTGGGATCTCCGATTTTTTGAAACCCCTCGGCTTCTCCTCGTTGACGAGCCTCTTTATTTATTTTTCACACCCCTCTCTCTCTCCTCTCTCCTCTCTCTCTCTTTACAACTCTCTCTCCCTTCTCTCTTCGATTCCAGCCCCGCCAGTCACCGAATCGATGATCCGAAGCTGCCATGACGCTCCTGGCGAATTTCTCTACAAGTCTGCTGGAGCGGATCGTTGGGAAAACGAAGTTGGATTTCATCCCAAATTCAGGGTAAGGCCTTTTAGCCCATTTTTGGTCTTATAGTAGTTATAAGAAATGATGTAGGCAATGAAATACTGATATTATGTTCTAACAAATATTATTTTCAGGGTGTTTTGTAGGAGGCCCTGCGGGTGTTAGGCTAGTATACCATAGGGGCTTTCCAGTAGTCAAGTAAAGGAAATATTCTATGCTAGGTATTTTTAAAATATTATACACTTTATTAAATGATGAAAATTATGTATTACAGTATCGTGTGGCTTGTGAATATGAATATAGTACGGAGATATGTTTTACGATATTTCAGTATTCTGATTTTAGAGATTTCAGTACCATCATTTCATGAACCTCAGTTCCATGAAAATACGAATATCAGTATTATGATCATGCAGTTTCAATACTATGATTATGCAGATGTCAGTGTTATGATTATACAGTTCTCATTATTACGTATGAACTATAGCTACAGTTTATGGAGCATCATGGTTATTTCAGTATTTCAGAATCATGATAAATCAGATATATATATATATATATATATATAGAAATATATTATATGATATCACACCCTGTTGGACTATGCAGCTACAGAGCACGATACCGTTGCTACAGATATTACGTTACTTTTTGAGTGCAACCACCTATTTAGATAATACGTGATAAGGTCGATCACCTAGAGGTTAGGCTCCCCATCTAGATATGGGTTGAGGTGGGCAGATTGACCGATGGAGTATAGTGAGTTATTCTTGATTGGCCATCCAAGGTAAATCCCGCCTACGGGCCGCACAACCCTGTTATGAGGGGGTAAGTCATGACACACAGATATCCATAGGGAATAGTTTCAGTTATTATTACGTATGTATAGATTTGCAGAAACAGTGAACATACTTACTTATACTAGAAGTATTTTGAATAATATTCTCCGATACTGACACGTTAAACATTAGGGACAGGGGTGGTGGATTTTATCACTTATACTTTATTTATATATTCAGTTATACATGTTTATTTGAAAACAGATTTTCATGATATAGTAGCTCATTTGCCACACACTAGTAATAACATATTTCTTCTTACTGAGCGTTGGCTCATCCTAGTGTTGAAACATTTTTCAGGAGATCAAGGTAGGCGAGCAGGCCAGGCTCACAGATAGAGGAGCTTCTGTACTGCCCTGCTAGTGGAGAGTGAGTACATTTTGGGAGTATTTTTGTATACCCTAGCTAGTTAAGGGTATTTTGGGAACAGATGTATGTATATATTTTGGAAAACATGTAGTACTCTGGTATTGTGTGGTATGGTTTGGTATGGTATATATATTTTCATATGGTTATGCCTATGTGATTTATGCTTCTCGCTGCTTAGGTTCATGGTTGGGTTTATCCCAGTATGGTATCAGAGCATGTAGATTATCATAGTATATATATTAAAAAAAATCAGTTTATTAAGCAGGTCGTTACATTTCACACCTTTCCTCTTAAATAGACATTCAAACTTTATATGCCCTTTTTTCTTACATAGATAGCATATGGTGTTTGTGTAAGAATTAAAGGATGTGCTTGTTTTATCTTTGGAGGCTTTTGAGAAATAACCCATGTAAAGATTCCTTTTCTTTTTATTTTCAATTCCATTAAATCCAATGCCTTCTTTGTTTAGAGACATTCTTTGGGAGCCTACCATTTTGTCAAAGTTTGTTTTTCCTTTTGTAAAGTTATAAATGATCCTTTCTTTAACTTCAATTAGATTCTTGAGATCATTTATCTCTTTTCTTGTCATCAACCTTCTTTTGTGATTTCTCTAATTCTAGAGATAATTTTTTGATTTTATCCTTTAATTCAGAAATGTATATATCTTTCTCATATACCGTAGAGGATAGGGGTCGAAGGTCTTCTATCATTTGTTCATTCTTGCTTTCTAATTTCCTGATTTTCAAGTCATTTTCTTTTTCAGCAAGAGTTTTAGCTTCTATTTCTTTTATTGTAGCATCATACTTATTTTCAATTTTCTTGATCCTTAAATCCTTTTCCCTTTTAGCATTCTTAAGGGATTCTAACTCTTTCATTAATCGTTCATTCTTATTTTTTAATGAAGCATTTTGTTTATTTACTTTGATGAGCATCTTATGTACTTTGAATATATCATTTTGTAGTTCATCACAAGATAACATACCCTCATCATTGGATTCACTAGATGAATTACTACAAGAATTATCTAAGGGTTTGGATGAGGAGCTTTCCACATTGTCCCAAGCCATAAAGCAAGTATAAGCAACCTCTTGGTTACTTGATTCAATTTTAGAACTACTTGTACTCATCATGTCCCAAGTAGTGGCTTTCATGGCCTTTTTCTTTTTCTTTTTAGACTCTTTCTTAAGTAGAGGACATTCTGGTTTTAAATGTCCAGTTTTGTTGCAATTATAGCATGTAAGAGTTTTACTTTTAGATTTCTTTTTGCTGATTTCTTCTCCTTCTTCATCTAATTCGAACTCTTGGTTTCTTCTTTTAAATTTGTGTCTCCTTCTTAGTATCCTTGCTAGTTTTTTAGATATGAAGGCTTCTTCATCTTCATCCATTTCACTACTTGAGTTTTCTTTTAAGGCTTTGAAGGCTATTGAATCTTGGGTTTTGGCTGTTCCATTCTTTTCATTCATAGTCATTTCATATGTAAATAGAGAACCTATAAGCTCATCTAAGGAAGTGGTTTTTAGATTTCTTCCTTCAGTTATGGCAGTGGCTTTTGGTTCCTATTTTGGTTGCAGCCCTCTAAGAATTTTCCTAATCATCTCATAAGTAGTGTAGGTTTTTCCTAGTGCATTTAGGGAATTTATTATGTGAGTGAACCTAGTAAACATATTAGTTATGGATTCATCTGGGTTCATCCTAAAAGCTTCATATTCACTTGTAAGCGTATCGATCCTATTATCCCTAACATCTATAGTGCCTTCGTAGGTGACTTCTAGCTTGTCCCATATTTCCTTAACTGATTTGCAAGTCATGACTCTATTAAATTCATTGGCATCTAAAGCACAATATAAAGCATTCATAGCACTAGAGTTTATTTGTAACATTTTATAATTTCTTTCAGTCATGTCTTTCTTTTTCTTAGGTATTTTTTTTCCATCAACTAATGTGGTAGGAATTAGATCACCATCTGTGACAACCTCCCAAGCTTTTCAATCCATGGTTTGAAGGTATATTTGCATTCTCCTTTTCCAAAATGTATAGTTGTGTCCACAAAATATTGGTGGCCTAATTGAAGATTGTCCCTCTCCAAAGGGAGCTACACCTAAGTTAGCCGTTAAGATCTTTTTATAGCTACTATTTAGGATTTGATATAATCCTACTCTGATACCAATTGAAATTAGGAATAGCTTCGCAAGAGGGGGGGGGTGAATTGGCTTTTAAAACTTTCTTCTTAGTTCTTTTTAAAGTCCTTAACTTCTTTTAATATTTAACCAATTCTTTAACTTGTTTATTTATTTTGTCAATCAAACAAGAACTTGGTTTCTTTTAAACAATCAACAAAACAACTAATAAAACATTCAATCTTCAATCACACAAATAATTAAATTAGTCAAGCCAATCAACCACAATGCTCAAACTAACAACCAATTTGATTACCAAATATAAGTTTACTGCAACACTATTAGATTGATGAAATCATTCAAGATTTAGTACTCTTGGAATATAAAACAAATCTTTATACCATCTAATCACAATCAATATAATATATGTAACTTCCAGCTTTTGATGTTTTCAACCCTGTGGTGAATATGAGTTTTGAAGAAAGCCTTGTATATATGAAATTTCTTATTTAATATGATGTTCAATATAAAATCCAATTACTCTTTCCAAACTTCAGAATTCAAACAAACTCTTAAGTTAATTTATCTTTGGGATGTTTAGCCAAGTAACGTACTCCCATATGGTTTCCGCAAAGAATGGTTCAACCAACGTACTCCCTTTCAATTTCCATAACCCAAATCAAAATCAAACTTTAAGATTTACTTGATTTTCAAATATACGTAGTTTATATGATTTTAAATTTAAACCATCCATGCAATTTAATATGTACTGAAAATAAAGAATAGGAAAAGAGAGAGTGAGACGGAGATTTTTATGAGGTTCGGCTTATACCTAGCCTACGTCCTCACCTTTGGTAAACCACCAAAGGATTCACTAAACCTATTCCTTTAACGGGCGAAACAAACCTTTACAACACTCCTTGGTTAAGGCTAGAGCCCGCCTTCTCCAAACGATGTCCCCTCGTCCGGTCATTCCTTAACTAGGCTAGAGCCCACCTCTCTAAGCAATATCCCCTTGCTTAGCCAACGATCCAAACAACCCTTGAAATTGTCAATCTACAAGATAAAAATCAAATAGATGCGTACAAAGAACTTGCTCCTTAAAGAGCCGGTTAGTACACCAATTACAGCACAACTAATATACTTCAAAGTAAATCACAATATGGAATATAACTTGAAGCTCAATGTAGTATATCGCCAATTTATTCTTTCAATGATTGAAAGATTTAGAATTTATAGCACAATTCCGATGGAAGAAGATCAACAACAACTCAGTTGAATTCGTGCACAATATGTGAGCTTGAGAGCAAGAGAGAGCCTTGAGAATTTGAGAGCAATTTGAGAGAGACTTTGAATTTTTTCAGAATTTGAATTCTTGGTGTATTGATTCAATGATCTTGGAGGCTTATTTATAGACTTTAAAAAAGTGTATAACTTGATCCCCAAGTGTGTTGAAGTATCCCCCAAGTTTCCATAAATTTTGAGCCCCAAGCAAGCTCATTTAAAAATTTGACCGTTATGAGAAAATTCAAAACAGCCGCGTGGCAGTAGACTGTCCATTTTGGACAGTCATCTGTCCAGTTAAATTAAAGGGGTAGTAGGGTGTCATTCGTCTGTCCAAACACGCACAGACGTCTTATTTTGCTCTGACAGTCATCTGTCATGCTGTCAACTTCAAGCACCCTTTAGTCTTTTGGTCATAACTTTTTATGTGTAACTCCAAATTTGATGATCTTGGTGTCAAATGAAAGGTAAGATAAAATCATAAAACGTTCATGTTGAACATGTGTTAAAATAAAGATTTTTTTATGGATAAAAATGTACATCAATTCAGATATAGAAAAATTGATAGTAGTTGAGAAATCCTCTTTTTGGTGCTTTTCATTCCAAAACTGATTCTATCCTTTTTAAAACAATTTTTGACCTTATAAAATATTTTCCATGTATGTTCAAAGGTATCTAGGTCCAATAAATTTACCTAAGAGTTTCATGCATCCATATTGAAATTCTTTGAAGTACTTACATGAAATTTCCTAGACTTTTTCAATTTTTGAATTCCTTGAGGCGTTATACTTGTTTCATTTTTCTTTGAGCTTTCCATGTTGATCACTTTGGCATTCATTCTTTGAATTTGTTTCTTTAATATCAATTCTCTCATGATCTTCAGGCTTTAAACTTTAAATTCATGCTTTAAGCTTGATATAATCATCATTATCTGAGATACAGGCTCTCATGAACTCTTTAACCTTGCATTCTTCATTTAGTCTTGAAAATACATCACTTAAAATAGCATGTTAAGATCCACTTGTTTGTTAGCATCAAAATAAGATGTTAAACCTTATAAGACCAACATTTTTCTTAAGATGCACTTTGTTCCTCAATGACTTGGACATGTCTCGGCACTCCAGTTTCAGCCAAACCGCTATTGGTGAGTCCTCATCCATGACATGATACAACATGTCCTTGGCCAGACATAACCTGATAGTGGGCACAATCTTCGCTTTTAGCTCCTTCTAACTTTTGTCGTCCATGCCTTTTGGCTTTTTCTCGTATAGACCCTTCACCATCCCTTGTTGCACTAGCAAGTCCTTCACTCTCCTCTTCCATAGTCCTAAGTTCCCTGTTCCATCGAACATACCAACCTTGAACCTTGCAGAAGAAATCCCAACCATTGAGAACCAATAGCTCTAATACCAATTGTTGTGCAACACGCCAACAATCACTCGGGTCTGATACCGATTGTTGTTCTCAACAATTAGCCCTTAGAAACCAATTGTTGGCGCCGAGTTTATCTAGTGAAAGACCTCACATGAACTCTCACGAACAATCAATGAAACAATCAAGGAAGCACTTGATGATAAACTATACAAACTTAGGAATCACTCAACAATGAGAATCAATGAAAGTAGCAATCAAAACACAAGAAATTTACGTGATTCAGTAGTTTGCCTACGTCCATGAGAGCAACAACTATTTTTACTATCAATAAAGCTTACACCAAGATTTGAAGCTTACTTGAAGCTTAATCTTTTCTAGGGTTACATAATAATCATTATATAACAATCTAATGCATACAGAAGACCTATAGTTGATCTAAAACACTTCTATAGCAATCCCCCAGAGGAAATCCCTCCGATTAGCCTAATCTTCTGATCTCAGATTCAAAAATCCATGACGTCTGTAAATGAAACCACAAATGGTTACACCCCAAACCTTTGAAGGTTTGCCCTCCATGGCTGCACGCTATATATCTCTCTTGTTCCCTCACTTCACAGTGCTTTCCCTGATACATGCGTTCCACTCAGACCATGAGCCACATCCCCAACAGTATATATGTATACATAAATGATAGAAAATATAAATGAAAAGTGTCACATTATTGTTAAACAACCTGAAAAGCAAGGTGCAATCCCAAGAGGGGGTGTGAATTGGATTTTAAACTTTCTTTTAAATCTTTTTAATGAATTATTGACTTGTTGTTGATTCTTCAAACTTTCAGCAAAAACTTATTTCTTTATTTAATCCACAACCATACAAACATCCAATCATTCAATCAATCAATCAACTAAACCAATCAACCACAATTTGAAAGCAAATAACCAAACCAAGATTTAAAATATACAACACTTTGGTAATATAAGAACTTGAGATGGTTTGTTTGTTTATATAAGCCTTGTGGATATGAATTTGAACCAATCACTTCATTCTTGTAACAATAACCCTATATCAATATGTAAAACTTGCTAAATATGTATAAGCCTTGTGTCAAAATTCATAAACACACTTCTTCCCAATGTTCAGCTTTTAAATAAAGTTTTAGTTTAATAAGTTAAGGATGATCAACCAATGTAGTCCCTTTAGGTTTCCACAATCAACGTTGATCAAAACAAAACAAATTATCTTCCGGTCTATTTAACAACCAAATACTTAGAATTTAGAGTTTTATAAAGCATCCGCGCAATTTATATACTTTGCTAAAAAGTAAAGAGTAGGGAAAAAAAAGAGAAGAACACAAGGTTTTACAAGGTTCAGCTTCAACACAGCCTACATCCTTGCCTTTGGCAAACTACCAAAGGATTCACTAAACCTGTTCCTTTATCAGGCGGAACAATACCTTTACACACTCCTTCAGTAGGATAGAGCCTGCCTCTCCAAACGAGGTACCCTCGTTCAGTCACTCCTTAATTAGGCTAGAGCCCGCCTCTCCAAATGATGTACCCTCGTTCGATCACTCCTTCAATTAGGTTTCTGCCTCTCTAAGCAATATCCCCTTACTTAGCCAACAATCCAAACAATCCTTAGAATCGTCAATCTACAAGATACAAATAAAATATTTGTCTACAAAGAATTTGCTCCTCAAAGAGCTGATTAGTACAACAATTCAGAAACTAATATACTTCAAAGTAAATTCACAATACGAAATTCAGATTGAAGCTCTAGAAATTTTTCACCGTATGATTCTTTCTATGGATAAATGAATTGATAGTTGAAGCACAATATCAGTGAGAAAATCAGCAATACTTCAATAGACTTCGTGCAAGATATGAGCAATAGAGAGCTTTTGCAATTTCAGAATGCTTGAGAGAAATTTGATTGTTGAATTGATTTCTTGGTTTTCTCTTCGTTTTCAAATCAATGTAACTTGAGGGTATTTATAGATGTAGAAAGGTTTCTAGCTTGTTCCCCAAGTTTACTTGAAGTAGCTTCCAAGTTTTATATTAATTTGGGCCTCAAGTAATTTAAATTTCAAAAATGTATCCGTTGAGTATTTTAAAATCTGCCGCGAGCCAGACGACTGTGTGATCTATGGAAGTCAGCTGTCCAAGTATTTCAAGTATAAATTTTACAAACAGTAAGGTGGCAGTTGCTTGTCATCAGGGTGGCAGTCGTCTGTCACTGAACAACCAAGTTTTTTAAAACATACAAAAGAATGGCAGTCGGCTGGCAAAACACACTCAGTCGTCTCAGTTGTCACTAGCAGTCATCTGTCAAGCTTCTGCCTACTTGTTTAAGTTCCTTTAATATGTCAGTCGTTTGTCCATAAACAAACAGTTGTCTACCAAGTAGTTGTTTCTCATTTTAAGAAATTTTTGATTTTTCCCTCCTTTGTTTATTTTGACTTAGAATCTCAATTTGGTTTTCCTTGAAAAATAAGTTCCAAGTCTTAAAACTAAGGTCTCTTAGTCTCTTTGCCTAATGAGCTTCAAAATGAAAAATCATATTTGAACCATATTTGAAGTACTTACAAAGACTTGTCCTAAGAACTAAGGTGACTCCTTTTTGCTTTTGAGTTCTCTTTATTGCTGAGCTTCAATGATCCTGAATTTGATGTGAGCTTTCAATTCTTTATCTCTCTTGATCTTTCAATCACTAATTCAGACTTTAAGCTTTATTGATCTTTGAGCTTTCCATGTTGATCACTTGAACTTTTATTCTTGAAGCTTTTTCTTTAATATCAATGCTCTCATTATCTTCAAGTTTTAATCCATGTCTCAAGCTTGATATAATCATCCTTATTTGAAGTACAAGCTTTCATGAATTCTTTAACCTTACATTCATCATTGAGTCCTGAAAATACATCATTTAAACTAAACATGTTAAGTTCTACTTGTTTGTTAACATCAAAACTATATATTAAGGAATATTAAGCCTTGTAAGGCCAACACAACCACAGAAATTGATTTAAGGCTGCTAGTCATCATCATCCTCGTGTGAAGCATTCTCATCATCATTGACATCGACATTTTCAAATTATTGATCATTTGTTATTGGAATCTTCTCCTGAATTAATGCAATGAATACATCCAATTTCTTCTTAGCTTTTTCAATCTCTTGTTGACACGAACATTGTCCATATGCGTGTGGTTGGGAAAATTGACTTGATGTGGTGTTTGAACCCATTGAACTTCTGTTCAAGACACCCAATCAATTTTCCTCTTTTCACTCCATCGAATATGGATAGCTCCATAAAAATATATAAAATTTAGAATTTTCTACTACTGATTGTAGTTCTATAGCGTGCTTTTCCTACAAACAATCAATATTTATGTATTAGGATACAATCACACAATAATCCATGTACCATCTAAAATTTCTCTTGCAATCACTATGTAGAGTCACTATTTATAGCAAAATATGGTCAAAATTGGCATTTGTTTAGACGTAAAATAGACTAAGCAAAATTTTTTAGCAAGGAATAACCACATATATTAAACCAAGCTAGTAAAAGGCAGAACAATCATACAAATGGTTTTAAAAAAACAACACAATGACAACAAGAAACTATGAAACATAGAAAATAGCTAAACCAAACAAATAAAGCTAAAGCAGAACATAACTTTAGCATAATCCAAACTAGCTCTAATTGAACTAGTAATCCGACCAATAAAATTGTGTGTTCCTTTCAAAATATAGATCAATATTTGACCTCCATGAATAATATATACGGTCTCGCCCATAATTTACCAATCCGGCTAGCCAATATATATAGACCAGACCAATAGAGATTGATAATCAAAGAACAAAATGTTCTCTGGTTTTAAGATATAAACCGCATATCGTGTAAGTACAATTTATATTATTTTCCTATTTACCAACCTAAAAAGAAGTGATATCAAATATTATAGCTCTTAAAAAAGTCAAGAAGAAGAAGAAGAGTTATCAACTTTTATATTGCAAAATTTAAACTCAAAGCATCATTGGGAAGCACAATTGCTATTATAGCTATTAAAAAAAGCCTAGAAGAACAAATCAAATCTAGGCTACATTTGCATTTACTAAAAATGAAATTGAACATGAATAAAGCATTAAATTTTCTGGTAAAAATGGATTAAATTTAAATAAAATGTAGAGGGAGAGAGAGCCCTACCTAAGATGGAAATTGAAAAGCAAAGCCCAAATCTCTAAAGCCTACTTCCGAAAGGCCTTCATAAAAAAAACATAACAAAAAGCCTAAATGGAGCACATTAACTATTTAATAATCCAAATAAAAACATGCGCCCTTGAATACATAACATAGAATAGGGATACATCGAGAAAAAAACTGGAGAAGAGAGAGCTAAAGATCAAAAGCTCAATTTAGAAGAACAGTGACGAGAGAACCACAAAAATGAACTCTAGAAAATTCATGGAAAAGGGGAACATAGGGGAAACAATTCTCTGCTCTTAAACTACAAAAACAAATAGAGAAAATAAGCGGTTGTTTGGTATTACTATCAAAAATTAAAGAAACGAAAATCGAAAAATCAGAAACAAAAACTAAAAAACTAGGAATCAGCAACCTGTTTGGTTAGCATTTATAAAACTAATATAAATTAAAATTTTAATTAAAAATGCTCATTTTCATTTTAAGTCAAACAGTATAAAAATATGATTAAAATAATAAAACTACAAAAAGTACACATTAAAAACTACTATAATAAAAATAAAATTTATTATAATTATTTTATTTTCTAATTTTACTTTAAAATAAAAATTTTATTGGACGTGATAATTGAAAAATAGTAAAAGTATTTTGTAATTGGATTTATTATTATTTTTAAACTTTGTGTATATTTTTATTTTAATTATGTTTAAATTCATATGATCATTTGATTTTGATTTTAATTTAAAGGTATATAAAATGACTAATTTAATCTAAAAAGACTATTTCTAGATATTAAATTTTTTGGTCACAAGTTACAACTAAAAACCATACATTCTAATTTTGATTTTTTGAAAACAATTGAAAACTGACGATATAAACCAAAATTTGATAACAAAAACAAACACGTTTTTATAATCTATTTTTCCACTATGGAAAAATAGAAAAAAAAAAAAAAAGAAAACAGAAACGATACCAAACAGACCCTAAGGGAGGGGAGTTTAGTAAACTTCTTTGTGAGAATTATTTTGTGATGGAAATTATGGTGTTTAGTGACGGACTTTGTTGTCGCTAATGATAAAAGAAATGTAAATTAATATTAAAGCAAACAACAACATATCGTAGTCACTACGTCATCTCTAAAACCTCAATCATAGATTTAGTGACAAACTTTTTTGTCGCCAAATTTTTCTTTCCTTCGTGCTATTTCCCACACGAATGAAAACTTTTTTGCACTTTCATAAACATCTTTTAGTGATAGTTTATAAATTTGGCGACAAAATATTTTGTCACTGAAATATATTAAAGTGATCAACTAGGTAATTAAATCATTTATCAGCGAAATTAATGACTAATTGTGTCATTATGAATACATTTAGCAATGAATTTTATGTTTCATTGCAAATATACATCGCTAAACCCATTTTTATTTTAATGAGGGAAAATGGGGGGAGTAATGTACACTCTAGATATGGAGAAAACATTTGATCAAGTCAACTAGAACTTCCTTCTTTATCTTTATATGAAAATGGGCTTTAAGGAGCTTTAATGTAGTTGGATTGCTTAATGCATCAAAACTCAACTTCTTAGTGCTCATAAATAGCTACCCTTCTAATTTCTTTTGCCCCTTGAAAAGCTTGAGACAAAGGGATCACTTGTCTACTTATTTTGGTAATAGAGGTGCTAAGCCTCATGTAAATGAAAGTTACTGAAGGTGAGGCTATAAAGGAAACAAACCGCTCATGAAAGACTCATGAGTTTGGCTCGGTAAGGGCTCATTCAAGCTCGTTTATTATCTAAATGAGTGAATCCCAAGTTTAATTTTTGGGCTCAATTTGTAAATGAGCGGAGCAGGAGCACCACCGGGTTCAACTCATTTTGACTCATGAGTAGTTCAATAACATATCCCAATTGTTTGAAAGATAATCTATAAGCTCATTAAGGATCTCAATAATTGGCTCATTAATAGACTCATTAAGTTGGCGCAATCCCAAGAGTCTGATACTGGCCCAATTGCCCAAGGAGAAAGGCACAAATCCTAGCCTAAAAAAAAATAGGTGGATGAAACTATTATTATTATTATGTCATTTATAAAGTTTCAGCCCGAGCCCGAGCCCAAGCTTGAACCAATATTTTCAATCTCAAGTTGAGCTTGAGCCTAACTTCCTAGTATGAAACTAAGCTGAGCTCGAGCATGTTGAAGCTCGACTTGGCTTGGCTCGTTTGCAAGCTTAATTAAAGAAATAATCTTTAGAGGTCTCAAGTGTGCGAAAATGGAAGACTTAAAGAAATTTCTCATCTCCTTCTTGCAGATGAAACTATCAGTTTTTTTTTTTTACAAAGATGGTCCCCTCAATATCCTTAATCTCCAATGCATTTTGTTAGTGTTTGAGGTTGTCTAAGGATTGAAAATGAACCTTGGTAAAAGTGAGCTTATTCCAATTGGAGAGAACATTTGGGGGGTGGGACCTTCCTTAATAACCTTTAAGGTTCCAAGATAGGATCCATTCCCATTAATTACCTTGGTCACCCCCTTGCAACAAAATTCAAAGGAATTTGGGACCCCATAATTGAGAACTTTGAAAGGAGACTAGTAGGTTAGAAAATAAATTTCTTATTAAAAGAAGGTAGACTCACCCTTATTAGGAGCACCTTGATGAATCTTCTAGTCTATTTCATGTCCCTCCTTCCCCTTCCATCCTCACTTGCTATGAGATTGGAGGGAAAACAAAGAAAATTTCTTTGGGAAAGCTTAGGAGAGGAGTTTAAACATCACCTTGTTAGATGGGAAGTGGTTAAACAACCCTATGTTTAGGGGGGGGTTTGGGGTTGAAATCCCTCACTATGAAGCCCAACTTGAGAAGTGGATGAAGGTTTAAAAAGTTGAAAGACTACTTTTGGTGGGAAACTATAGGTTCTTAATATGGGCTCAAGCCTAATGGTTAGATAACATACAATAGTAAGGGACCCAACAAAGTGGGAGTTTCGAAATTCATCAGAGATAAGGTGATATATTTTAATATATGATATTTCAAGTGATGAATAGGGCCAACATTTACTTTAAGCATGATATGTGACACGACAATAGTTGGAAATCGCCCTCCAAAGGTTGCCTTTTTGTTTGGAAATCCGCACATGAAAATATCTTAATCCTAAACAATCTAAAACTAGGGGGTATATAGTTGCAAATAGATGTTTTCTTTATGTGGCCGATACAAAATCAATCAACCACATTCTTCTTCATTGCCCTTGGACAAGGAATTTATGGAACATATTTATATCCTTGAGTGGATGTTATTGGATTATTGCAAATTTTGTTGGAGGGAAGATTTGAGCTTAAAAAGGCTTTAGAGCCACCAAGGAGAAGAGAGAAGCTTTGAAATTCATCCCTCTCACCAAAAAAAAAAAAAAATCCTTCTAAGTATATAGCTACTCCACTTCAAATTATAACAAGAATTGTTATTATTTCCAACTACATGGTAGACAAATTATTAATGATCATAATGCATTGCTAAATGTTTGTGGTACTCACAGACTGTTTCGAGATGTTTGTGATACTAGTTGATATTCCTAAATATTTGTGATACTCAGAGTGATTGATGTTTATACCCTCGGGAGGCATCTCTTGACATCTCACTAATAAAAGTTTCTCTTTAATAACATGTGATATATATATATATATATATATATATATATATATATTAAACACAAAAAATTAATAATAAATAAAATCAACTTTTTGTCTCCTAGCAAGTGCTTAATACCACATTCTTCATTTTCTCATATCTTCTTTTACAACACTCATAGAGGTTAATTGTTATAATAAAAAAAATTACATTTTTTTCTCTTGGAGAAGTCGAAAAGACAAAGAAAATGGACTAATTTTTTAATCTAAAACTAAGGAAAATTTTAGTGGGAAGAATCTGCCCATTAATTTGAATATTAATCAACTTCTTTTTTCCATTTTCTTTGCCAAAATGATATATATATATATATATATATATATATAAACAATTTATATCTAAATAACGTTTCCCCCCTTCCTTTCAATATGAAATCTCATTATTTTTTAAGTTCCTACTCTCATTTACTTTTTTAAAAGAAAATAATTGTCATTCAAAAAATGGAATATTTTCTTTTTTGGTATTAGAGAAGTTGAAGAATGAATTTGTAAATACAAAAAAGCAAATCAACTTTTTCTCTCATTGTCCATGATGCCACTTTTTCCCCTCCCCCTCTTTTCCTCTTACTTGATCCCAGGACTGGCAATGATTCCAAGTCCACCTCTCTTTACTTTCCAATTAATGTAGAATGCAAAACTTAATTCCTAGAATTGAAATTGGCAATAAGAACGTACTATATTGAGATTAATTAATTTTTGTCTCACCAATCTTTCAAAGTTGCAAGCATTTCACTACAATGAAAATTTGTCATACCCCTCTATATTTGACTACTTTGTTAGACTGTTATTTTACATCCTCAACACTTGCACGCTATATTTTGAGGAATTCCTAACTAAGGTAAATCCAATAGAATGATGCGGATGTGTTGTTGCCACCTATCCATAGTTCATCGTCTCATCCATCAATGGATATGTAATAACCACGCATCCTGTTAGCACATCGAGTAAACCCAAGAGCTACGCCTATATTTCTGTACATATAATGGGCGATGGTTAGGAAGTGGAAACCCTAATATGTAAGCCATTCGGTGCTTCAACTCTTGGAAATCTCATTAGCTTCTCTCCACCAACTTCTTCCCATCTGCATTAAAAAGAAAAATAACCTCAGAAAATTTGTGCTAATAAAACCTCAAATTAGTCTCTTAAGGATACAAACCTCCTCTCAGTATTTTGTAAAAAGACAAATTTTTTAGAGGAAGATATGCATCTCACTAGCAAACCTAAAAAACATTTAGTTTGAAACCTCAGGAGGAAAAGATTGACATCTTTGAGTGGTCTTTGTGACTTCTGCCCAAATAATTAATAAACCATGGTTTGGCAATTTGGGTTCATGTTTACAAGCAGCTGTAAATGAACCCCTTAAATCCAAAACGTTGAATTATAACCAAACCCATAATTTTTTAAACCCAAACAAACTATATTACTCAAAAAATAGAGAGGAGTGAAATCATTTTTACCTGTATTTGGTGACAAAATAGTGAAGGAAAGTAGAAATTTCAGCTATTCCCAGCTCCTTTCCAGGGCATTGCCTGGTGCCTCCACCAAATATCAGGAAGTGGCTCTGCGACTCCAAGCTCTTATCCTGCATTCAACATCATCCACTGGGCTCTTCAAAACAGATTTACAGAACAATTGAACTCTGTTCAACTCAAAATAAATAAAAAAATTTGCATACCATCCATCTCCATGGGTTGAAAGCTAACGGATCCGGGTACAGATATGGGTCATAGTTGATCTCTCTTGTGTATACATATATTCTCCATCCCTTTGGAACAACAAATCCTGAAACCCCCAAAAAAAATATAAAAAATAAAAAAAAAATACCCCCATTTAAAAAATAAGAAACCCATGATTACCTAATATTCAGAATAATGAAGGATTCAAAGGTTCCAATGAACCCAAGATAAGAGATGGATCATGAGGGGAATGGCATGGCTTTGATTGGTAGATGTGCCATGTGGATTATGATAGAGTAGGGTCCATGCAGGAAGGTGATATCTTGTGCCCATCTTATGTTTTCTTATATACTACTTTGTATTTGTTGGCAAAGCTCCAAAAAGAGCAGCAGCTTTCATATGCTGTATTATTTCAATTTACAAGTAGAACCGGAGCTACCCATGTCTTAAAATTTGTACTATGTAATATAAATCTTGGCATAATGGTCTTGACTCTCACCATTCAACTCCATCTCTTTGGTAGTTTTCCTCAGGACTCCATTGACTATAGTAGCTAATCTTGAGGTCTCAAAGACCACCTGCAGAGAAGAAAGCAGGATCATGAGTATCTTTCTTCTTTTTCTTTTTTGAAAATTTTCCTGGAAAATGCAAAAGATCATTTAGGCCCTCACCGCTCGGGTGAAGCGCATCAACTTGTAATCGTTCCAGTCGATTGGATCTCCGGGCCTTTTGCCTTCTCTTATTGCCAAATGCTCTCTCTAGATAGTTAAAAATATCATGAGAATTAGAATGAATGCAAGAACATATCATATCTGATGCTAGGCATGTGTATTAATGTCTTTTCACTCACTCTAAGCTCTTCAAGAACTCTTGGATGATCATGTAGATACTTGACTGCCATCATTGAAGTAGTCGAAACCGTCTCATAACCTGAATACAGAATTGTGATTATTTGATCAATGATCTCTTCATCACTGAGTTTGCATCTGTTCAGTTCATTACTCATTAGGCGATGGAGCATGTCATGATGGGCTTCATGAGAGGAGGCTCTTCTCTTCTCTATGAGATGTCTCAACATGTACACTACATTCTTCCTTGCCTGTGGAAATTAACACTTGCATTACTACTGCATATAACAGGGCTTATGTTTCTATAAAACCAGGGGAGAAATTAAAACTACTGAAAAAATGTTTGGCAGTTTACTTGCAAACCCCGGCGGTAATTCGTGCCGGGAAGATCGATAGGAAGCGAAAGGGTTCCTAACACCAACTTGAAGAACTCTGGCATAAACTTGGGTGATACAGAGCCTGATTCTATCCCTGCGATCTGATTGAGGGAGGAGAGAAGTGCCATCTAAACAAAATATAAAAGCCAATGTAGATTAGAACAGAGGAGTAATTAAGTACAACTACAGTCGATATTGGGATGAGCAGGGTTCTGGCTATTGTGCAGACCTCTTTGGTTTTTTCTTGGATGTTAATGATTTTGTTATCCCAATTGCTCAGGTGGGATCTCATGAACTCATCAATCTTAGGAAGGAGCTGATCTCTAATGGTGGCGGGGCTGACGAGGGCCAGCAGCGCCCCTCTCATCAGCTTGTGAGTGGTGCCATGAACAGCTGCAATGTTGCATTTGCCCAGTATATCCAGCATGGATTGTGGGTAGCCAGGCACAAGGCCTTTTGCTTCATTCATGAGAATATATCTGTTGAGCTCTGGATCCATGGAAACAATGGTAGGACAACCTAGAATGTGGGATTTGAAAAAGCTTCCATACCTGCAGTGGCGAAGAAAATAACATTTAAGATTTTTTTTTTTTAAAAAATTGTAGGATAAACAGCAAGAATACTTGTAAATTGAGAGTCAAATTAGCAAATAATATTAATAATAATAATGTTCAAAATAGAATAAAGAATAATGACTTAGGCCTATAGCAGAGCGAAAAAATTAGTTCTTGTTACACGGGCATATGCCTGAAGGGTTGTCATGCATATGGCACAGAAGCAACAAACCATTGTTATGATTAAGAATTCCTATTACCATCTTTGAATCAGAGAAAAAAGTGACTTCTGATTGATATAAGATGGCTAGTTTTCAAAAGGGTTTTACCGGGCTACCTACAGAGACTAAAATAACCCAAAATCGGTGGAGAATGGATAGGACAGAACTGAAACAACTTAAAAGGTGAAAACCAATTAAGAGTATTAGGCACTGACAATGCAGAAAAAACAAAGACAGCAGATAGAGACCATTAAAACCACAGCAGCTGCTTTCCATTCATACAGAGAAACATATATACAAATAAATCAGTAATCAATAAGATCCACCAACGAACAAGAGAAAAGAGAAGATTATACCTTGCTTTCTGGTTCCGCATGAAGCTTGGACCTTGTTTAAGAAACTCTGTGGTCTCCCCAAAAACTGGCCAACCCATTGTGCCAGGAGGCAAGCCTCTCTTCCTGTACCTCACCTCATTCAAAGCAGAGCATATGCAGAGCCCCAAGGCCACCACAAAAATCACAATGAAAATAGCCATTGATGCTCCCAAGAAGCTCCGAAGCCCAATTCAGGGAGACCTTGCTGGGCTGCGACTTAGCGGGATGGCTCAGGTTTAAGCCGCGAGGGGTACATATATAGGCCCTGTGGAGTGTGAACTTCCCTCTCCGTGGCCTGTAGGGAGAGAGAGAGTCCACATAGGCCAAACCATGCACTAGGGAGGACCCTAGCAAGTCTAGAGCCGCAAGTAATTAAAGCACAACCAAGTAAATTAAATGACATTCTTTCTTTCTATCTCCCTCTGTTTTTTTTCTAATTTTTATTTTTTTATCTAAGCTGACTGCTTGATTCAGACAGATATTCCAAATCTAAAAGAGTCCCCATTCACCATAATTTTTTATTAATAAAAAATTAGTTCATCTGCTAACTTTTCAAGACTTGAGCCCTGAATGATTGTTTGTCTGTTAGTGTTTGGAGAGGGGAATGGGAAGAATGTTGGCAATAGATAAAGAGAGATATATCATATACAGTTAAACTATTTGCAGCTCCAGTTAAAAAATTGACTTGGATGTTTGTTTTTTCTTTTCTTTCTTTTGGTTTCTTTTAAATTTTCTATGAAAGAAAGGTGGGAACAAGAAAAAGGGGAAGGACGCAAGGAAAGGGTTCAGTGCATGTGTGCACTTCCTCACACATGCACTTCCTAATCCGCTGCTTCACATGTTACTAATTACAATTAGATTAGACCTGCCCATTGAATTAGATTAAAAAAAACACACACACGCACACGCACACGCACACGCACGCACGCACGCACCGGACAGAGTCTTGGTTTCCATGTGATAAGGCGGGGAGAGATGGTGGAAGGGAGTGCAGGGCTATGGTACCACCCCTTCTCTGCAAGTTTGAAACTTAGAGCAGAGGTAGTAGGACGGTAAAGGCAGGCTTGGCAGTTTGAAGCCGTGAATTGTAAATTCCTAGAAATTCAGCACTCTGCCATTGACTTTATCTCTGTTTTCCCAGTAGGTCTAGGCAGAAACGGTATCCTCTCACATCTCTCAAGACTTTTACAAAATTATTATATTTCCCTAAAAAAATAGTTTAATATATCATTAAAAATAAAAAATTTAAGAATAAAAATAATTAATCTCCCCTAAGATTTAATGATATAAAGCAAACTTCCAATGAAGTTTCAAAAATTTTATGAATATTCAACTTTGAATGCCATTTAAACATTACACAAAAATTTCTTAATTTTTGGTAAACCAAAAGCAAAGTTAGAAAGCGGGATTAGTATCTTAAAAATCAAATATCAAGATAGGTTACCTTGTTCGGCATTCCAAACTACTTATTTATATTGTATTTAGACGATGGTGATGCCAACAAAAACAAACTAAGCTTTAAATCATCCTATTAAGCTGGATAGGTTATATGAATCTTTTTTCACCAATTTATATGATTATGGGCAATTTTTTATTTTTTTTACAAATTCAAGACTATCGAATCCTTACTCACAATCTCATTTTAAATTATTTTAAATCTATCTCTATCTCTTCTACTATCGCTTACAATAATTAACTCACTTTTCCTTACAAACTCATTGTCTGGCTAAAACTACACAACTATCCAAACCATCCAAATTGTCTCTCCCTTATCTTTTTTCCTACACGAGTTATATCTAACTTACCGCAAGTATTTTCAATCCTTAATTTATCTTTTAACATCATACTACTCATCCATTTTAACATTCTAATATCGACAACTTTTACTTTTTGGAAATAGCATTTTGTAATTGTTCAATACTCTGATCTATATAATATAGTTAGTCTTAGAGTCATTTTATAGTACTTTCCTTTTGATTTTAAAGGTCTTTTATGATCACACAACACACTTGAAGTATTTTATTTCACCCAATTTGTTTTAATTCTATGCATTACATCTTTTTCATGAATTTCTCATTCAACTTGCGTAACACATCTAAGACATTGAAATCTATTAGTGCTATTGATTTCTTCACCAGTAAGTTTAACCTTTTTAAAAATGATTGAAATTACATTTTTTATATTAAAATATATAAGTATTGTATAAAAAACAAATGTATAATATAAAGATATCTTTACATAATTTTTTCTCTAATTTTTTGGCATTAGGACGCGAGATTATACCCACATATGTTAAGACCGACTATTTTTAACTACGGTAATTACTGGAATTAATAAAACGAAAACACTTTTAATAATTGAATTAAATTTTGAAGGACAAAATATTCATACACTTCGTTTTGTGCTTGTTCTTTGCTTTATTTTGGTATGGGGATGGGGACGGGGGTGGGAGGGTGGAAAGGTGTGATCAGAAAAAGGGTTGAAAGGAGCTTTGCTTTCACCAAATTAAATTTGATCCACCCAAAATGATGAGGTTGGGGACCCTTTCGTTTGTTGGTGAGAGATGAGTGAGATAAAATAGTTGGGTGCTTTTCCACTAATCACATCAATTGAAAGGGTGTTTGGAGGGTTGCATTGGCTTGGAAGTTCAATTAATGGATGGATAAATTACCTTCCATGCATTTTACATATATTGTGCAGATCATGAAGAACTTAATTGACCTTTCTTCGGTTTCAATGATTGGAAAACCCAAACAAAAACAATGGTGTGCTTGCTTCTCTTCTTGTCATCAGCACTAAATTAATCAAACATATATACCATCCACTGATGTTACATTTTCCTTTTCAATCGACAATTTGTGGGTAATTACCAACCTAATCCTTAAAAGTTAGGTTCAACACTTAATTGGATTGCTATCCAAACTCATTATAATTGCCTAGTCATGTAATTGTTGAGACTATTCGATTTATGTGTGTGCATGTGTGCGCGTATATATAAAATGGCATATATGTATGTATTTAATATAAGATGATCCTTTCTCTTTAGTCCTTCTAAAATTTTGAATACCATTGGTTACGAAAACAAAGTATATAATTAAGTATAAAATCGGTCTTATATATATTTTAAAGAAGGGCGGCACCTCCATTTATTTAATGATAACCCTTCACTTTTCGCGGAGGAATACCGTGGTTACAAGACAATCAATGAGAGATAGCAAAAGACAACACGTTAAAAACCTCCCAAAGAACAGCACCAACATCCAGCCAAAAACCGGATTACAAGTCCAAACAAAACAAAACAAAACAGGACCTACAAAACAAATCTCACGTAACAAAGCAAAACAAAAGATAAACATCATAAAGCATAAGTTAAAACCAAAATGAAATCGGTCTTATATGATATATTATATCCTCTAATCGATCTTGCCTTACATTTGGGCACACTCGTCACTCAAAAAAAAAGTGCTGCTGTAATATGTGGCTCATATGATTGAGTGCAAGGCATGTACAAAAAGAAAACATGAAGAAAGCAAGAATGCTGACTTGTAGGAGGAAATCGTCGACGGTTTCCCTATAATTGTTGATGGTTTCCTCTTGCAAGTCAGCATTCTTGTTTTCTTCATGTTTTCTCTTTGTACATGTCTTGCACTCAATCATATGAGCCACATATTACAGCAACACTTCCCTGTAACCATTGACGGTTTGGTCCAGATTCAGTGAAACAGTCAACGGTTTTGAACCTATTACATCGACTATTTACTCTCGGTATTAAACCGTTGATGGTATCTCTGCAAACCATCAATGGTTTGGTTTGGTTACTCGGCGTTTGTTTTCAAATTTTGAATTTGGACGTCGGACAAGTTGGGTTTTAGAGGGAAAGCCTCTGGGAAACTTATATGAAACGACCTGCTAATAAAATTTAATATTTTTCCCTAGTTTTAAATCCAATCATTAGCCTAAACAGCGGAAGGTCAATCATATAAAATAAATCCACACATAATACAATACCATAGTGTCAAATCAACCCACAATATACAATCATCACTGTTCTCTCGAAACTACCCTTACTGATACCAAGAGTTTACAAAAAACATGCCACCCAAAAATACTCACTCTCCAAAAAGGGTAGTGCAACAGCCCCTCTACCTGCGAACCTGCTCCGCTTGCCTAACTGGTTCACCTAAAAAATAAGTCAACATTGGGATGAACCAACACTCAATAAGACGAAACATGATATTACTAGTGTGTGGCTACTGAGTTATATTTCTGTATATATAATCTAATTTAAAAATAATATCGTAGATAACTGAAATTTGTAAATGCACTAAATAAACAACATATATTAAAACTATACAAATTTACTTTTCATAATACTACCACTATTTCTAAAAAATCTACCTATTATAATATCTGAGAAAATTTCCCTAGATGGTTGTATGTCATGATTTAGCCCTTAATGACAGAGTTGTGCGGCTCGAAGGCGGGACCTATCCTGGCTGGCTGACCAGGGTAAGTCAACTGAACTCCGGCAGTCTGATCGGCCCCCTCAATCCATATCTGATGGAGAGTCTATCTCGACGTGGGCACGATCGACCTCATACCACTTACTATTTGAGTAAAGTGGTTGCACTCAAAACTGAATGTCTGTAGTTACGGTATCGTGCTCTACTATATGATCCATCAGGGTCTGACACTATATAGGTAACTGATATCTATAATATATTATTTTTACTGTGATTTCTAAAATAACCACAACCCCATAGAATGTATCTGAAATTCTATATAATTGACTGAAAATCTGATTTTTGTATAACTGAACTGTTGTCTAAATATATGTACATCGGGGCATTATGGTACTGATAAACATGTTATTCTGAGATTATTGAAAACGCATATTTCTGAGTATACTATATTCTAAAAAATTTGTCATTCTATAACATGCAAATATCATGGTATTTCTGTTAATAACTATAAACATGGTATTCACAAATTCTATAAATATAGTACTGTTCTGTTATCAACTCCAGCCACAAAAATAAATATTAATATTATCAGGTTTTGGAAACTGTAAATATATATATATATATATATATATAATTTGAATAATAATTTGATAAAAACATATAGTTCGCACTAAAATCATAAAAGGGTTTCCTAACATAGCATATTTCCTTTACCTGACTACCAGAAAGCCCATACTAAATATATGTCCTACACCCACAGGGTTTCCCACTCAACTCCCTGAAAACAACATTCATCAGAACAGAATATCATTATTTCTTTATCTCCATCATTTCCTACAACTGCCAGAAAGCCAAAAACTAAATAAAAGGCATTACCCTGATTTTGGAGAGAAATTCGACTCGATCTCACCAACGATCCGCCCCAGCAGACTTGAAGAGAACTCCGCCAAGAGTGTCGTGGTGGCCTCAGATCGTCAATTTGGTAATCAACGGGGCCTAAATCGAAGAGAGATGGAGGAGAGATCGTAGGATGGAGAGAGAGAGAGAGAGAGAGAGAGAGAGAGAGAGAGAGAGAGAGAGAGAGGGAGAATTTCGTCGAATTTATGCGATTAAACCAAGTTTAGGGCTATTTATACTGCGGCCTTCATCGACAAGCCACGTCATCTCATTGATGAGTCTAATAGGCAATTCATCGATGAACTCTCCCCTTTGTCGTCGAAATTCAGAATCGCCCAAAGCATTCTCTCGGTATCTTCTTGTTGACGAAACATGCTCTCATCGACGAGACCTTCTTGTACCCTCGTCGACGAATCCCCTGTGTTCGTCGATGAGGCCATTAGAAAATTCCTTGGATTATCATATCCAAAATGCAATGTCGTCGACAAAGTCTGCTGCCTCCTTCTGTTTCTGTTTCCATTTCCCTCCCTCTTTATTATTTAAATATCATTATTCTTTGGGTCGTTACATTCTCCCTTCCATATAAAATTTCGTCCTCGAAATTTATTATTCATATGATTCCTCCTTTCTAGAAGGCAAAATGGTCTACTTATTTTATTACTTGTCCTCACTTATGGCGAAGGAATACCGTGGTTGCATGGGTAGTTTTGGGAGATTACATTTATGAAAGAAAATTCCCCCAAAACAAAATACTACCCTAATCTATACATCACTGCTGTGTTTACTAAATAAGTAGGGATATTTTTGTTTGATCTTATCTTCAAGCTCCCACAAGACTTCTTCTACCGCATGATTCATCCACAAGACTTTCACTAACGGTATTCTTTTGCTGCGCAATACTTGTTCTTTTCTATCTAGTATCCGCACTAAAGCTTCTTCGTATGCTAGATCACCATTGAGTTCTAATTCTTCATAGATAATGATATAAGAAGGATCTGGGACGTATTTCCTTAATATAGAGACATGAAACACGTCGTGAATCCTGAATAAAGATGGTGGTAGTGCTAGCCTATAGGCCATTGACCCAATTTTCTCCAGTATCTCAAAGGGACTAATAAACCTAGGGCTCAACTTACCCTTCTTCCCAAATCTTATGATACCCTTCAGTGGTGCTATCTTAAAAAATACATGATCATCCACTTCAAATTCCAGTTCCTAGCGGCGAGTATCCACGTAGCTTTTATGCCGACTCTGTGCTGCACTAATTCTATCTCGCTTGCTGAACCATTTCTGGACCCAAAACTCGCCTCTCGCCAACTCCATCCCAGAAAAGAGGAGATTGGCATCTTCTACCATATAACGCCTCGTATGGTGCCATACCGATGCTAGCCTGATAACTGTTATTATAAGAAAATTCAACTAGCGGCAAAAATTGAGTCTAGCTACCCTCAAAATCCAGTACACACGCTCGCAACATATCCTCAAGTATCTAAATCGTTCTCTTTGTCTGGCTGTCTGTCTGAGGATGGAAAGCGGTGCTGAATGCTAGTTGAGTCTCCAATGCCTCCTACAAGCTCCTCCAGAACCGCGATGTAAAATGTGGATCACGGTCCGAGACTATGGATACCGGCACTCTATGGGGTTGAACAATCTCCTATATGTAAATCTCCGCTAACCTGTTCATAGGGTACTAACTTTAATGGGCAAAAAATGAGTTGTCTTTGTCAGCCTATCAACCACCACCCAAATGGCATTTTGACCATGCGGCGCCAACGATAACCCAATAACAAAATCCATGGATATGTGGTCCCACTTCCATTCAGGAATGAAAAGTGGCTGCAAAATTCCTGCCGGCCTTTGGTGCTCAGCTTTAACCTGCTGGCACGTCAAACACTACTATACAAATTCTGCTATTTCTCTCTTCATGCCACTCCACTAGAAATACTTTCGCAGATCCCTATACATTTTCGTACTTTCAGGATGAACAGTGTATAGAGATCTGTGTGCCTCTTCTAGAATCGTTCTCCTAATGCTATCATCCACAAGCATGCACAATCTGGTGTGAAATCTGAGAGTCTCATCATTAGAAATGCTAAATTTCTCTCCCTAATCATCTGGAACTCTAGCTAGCACCTCTACTAATTCGAGATCATTTCTCTGAGCAGCTTTAATTCTTTCATACAATGCAGGCTGTACAACCAAACTGGCTATGAACCCCTAAGGATCATCTGTTACTAGTTCCACGCTAAGCCTTTCCAAGTCCATTCGAATTGGATGCTGAACTACTGCTACTAGCTTTGTTGTATCCTCTGATTTATAGCTCAAAGCATCAATCACCACATTCACTTTACCTAGGTGGTAACTGATGGTATAGTCGTAATCCTTGATGAGTTCTAACCACCTTCTCTGGTGCATAATCAACTCTTTCTATGTGAAGAAATACTTTAGACTCTTGTGATCAGAAAATATTTCACACCTCTCACCATATAAGTAATGTCTCAAGATCTTCAGTGCACGTACAACCGCAGCCAATTCCAGATCGTGAGTAGAGTAGTTCTTTTCATATTCTTTCAACTGCCTAGACACATACGCTACCACCCTACCATGCTGCATCAGTACACAACCGAGTCCTTTCAAAGAGTGTCATTGTAGATAACATAACCATCACCTTCAAATGGAATCGTCAGGATTGGTGCATTGACGAGCCGCTGCTTTAATTCCTGGAAACTCTGCTCGCATTTTTCATCCCACACAAATCTGGTATTTTTCCTGGTCAAACGCATGAGAGGTCTTGATAAAGCTGAAAACCCCTCAACGAATCGACGGTAATAACCTGCCAACCCTAAAAAACTTCTAACTTCCTGCACATTCCTCGGCCTGGCCCAATTCACCACCGCGCCAATCTTGCTGGGATCTACTAAAATACCATCTCCTGAGATCACATGGCCCAAAAATGCAACCTTCTAAAGCCAGAACTCAAACTTACTAAACTTGGTGTAAAGCTTTTCCCCTATAAGTGTCTGCAGTGCCTGCCTCAAATGCACCTCATGATCCTTGAAATTCTTCGAGTACACCAATATATCATCAATAAAAACCACTACAAATTGATCTAGATACTGGTGAAAAACTCTATTAATCAAGTCTATGAACACAACTGGGGCATTCGTCAGACCAAAAGCCATAACGAGAAATTCATAGTGCCTGAACCTAGTTTGGAAGGCTGTCTTTGCAACATCTTTTGCCTTTACTCTCACTTGATGATACCCTGATCTGAGATCGATCTTAGAATACACTCGTGTACCTTGGAGCTGATCAAACAGATCCTCGATACGGAGTAGAGGATATTTATTTTTAATAGTAATCTTGTTTATTTCTTTGTAATCATTACACATCCTCAAAGACCTGTCTTTATTCTTTACAAACAACACTAGAGCTTCCCATGGCGATACACTGAGTCTTATAAACCCCTTGTTCAGCAAGTCCTGCAATTGCTCCTTTAATTCTCCCAATTCAGCTGGGATCATATGGTAGGGAACCTTAGAGATCGGCACTGTCCCTAGAGGAAAATCTATAGGAAAATTCATCTCGCATTCGAGAGGCAATCCTGGTAGTTCCTCGGGAAAAATATTTGGAAATTCATGCACGACTAGGGTACTGTTGAGCTTCGATTCATTTTCTAATGCTTCCTTTATAAATGCCACAAACCCTCGACCTTCTTCTAGGAGTAATCTGCTTGCCTGCACGGCTGACTGGTTGCAGTGGAGCACATACTCGTGAACCAACGAATTTGAATTCCTGCTCACCAGGGGGTCTGAAAATTAATTCTTTCTGACAACAATCAATGCTGGCATGATTAGCAACCAACCAGTCCATATGCAGTATTGCATCAAACTCACACATATCAAATACAATCAGATCTGCTGGTATCACTCTCCCCTGAATTTCTATTGGATGGCTTCTAAGTACCCTTTGACATCTCATCATTGACCCTGATGGTGTAGCTACAGACAATGCTATATCTAACAATTGGGTCTCACTTCCAAATAATTTAACGTAAAATGTAGAGACAAATGAATGTGCAGCACTTGTGTCAAATAGAACAATAACTGGATATGATAAAACAGTAAATATATCTATCACCACATTCGTAGCAGTCTCAGCATCACCTGGTGTCAAAGCGTAAACTCGTGCTGGGGCTACATTCCTCTGCTGGCCTCCACGAGGCACCTGATATCCTCCCTGAGCTGCCTGATGTCCTCCTTGATAAGGCTTGGGAGCTGGAACTAGGTCTTGCGGCCCTAGGCATGCACATGCCATATAGCCGGGTCTCCTACACCAATAACATGCACCTCTCCCTGCCAGGCACTCCCTCGAATGATGTCTTATGCACGTCTGGCACATGTGAAAGGTTTGCATACCCTGGTACTCCCGAGGTACTATCGTCTATCTCTGATCTCCTCTATCACGACCTCCTCTTTATGGACCCCTACTGGAACCAACTTGGCAACCCTGAGGCGTCGGCCTCTTCCTATAACTTTACGCTGCTAAACCCCTCTGAATACCACTCTCAATAATTGCAGTTTTGTCTACAACCTCCGCAAATGTCTTAGCTCTGAAGCTAATCACTTGCTTAAACAAGTTTTGCCTCAAAACCTCTTCAAACTTCCTAGCCTTTTTCTCTTCATCAAGTGCTAGGTGTGGAGCAGAACGTGGCAACTTGATAAGTCGAGCTACATACAGGAATACAGTCATCTGCCCTCGTACCAGATGTAGAAACTCTGCTGCCTTCACCCTCCGAATGACAGAAGGAAAATATCGCTCAAAGAACAACTACTTGAATCGGTCCCCTGTCACTGGTACTAGAACCGGCCTCTGCTCCTCAATCAGTTGTGCTAACCTCCACCAGCGCTTTGCCTTCCCTGTCAGTTTAAATGCCACAAATACCACTTTCTATTCATCTGTACAAGGAAGCACAACCAACGCCTCTTCAATATCCTGGACCCAATTTTAAGCTACAATTGGGTCATCGCCTCCAGCAAAAGATGGGGGCTTCATCTGCGTAAATTGCTCTATCGAATAGCCATGCTCCCCAAAGCTCCTGGCTATCTCAGCCATCACATTCTGGGTGACGCTGCGCAGAATGACATTGGTATCGGAACCCCTCATACTGGAAGGTCCTGCTCCATCCCTCCCAGCGTTCGTACGGCTACTTCCTGGATCCATCTTGAAAAGCAAGAACACATTTAAGAACCTTATCTTCTGCACAGACCGTATTTATTTCATTCTACTCAAATCCTATATTTATAATTAAGTACTCTCCCCAATATTAACTCAAAATCCAGTTCTGCAACTTAGACACATTACCTGATGATAGTTACTATGATTTTCCTAGAATCGTCACGCTAGATAAACACAGAATCCACCACAAAAAATCCTATACCCAGATCACAGAACAAACTACAAATCATTTCCTATACTCTAGAATTGCATCCGTTGCATTCTAAAGTCTACATAACCTAGCAACCTAGGCTCTAATACCAAATTGAAATCACCTACTAATAAAATAAAATCTTTTTCCCTAGTTTTAAATCCAATCATTAACCTACACAATGGAAGGCCAATCATATAAAATAAATTCACACATAATACAATACCAGAGTGTCAAATCAACCCACAATATACAATCATCACTGTTCTCTCGAAACTACCCTTACTGATACCAAGGGTTTACAAAAAACATGCAACCCAAAAATACTCACTCTCCAAAAAGGATAGTACAACAACCTCTCTACCTATGAGCCTACTCTGCTCGCCTAGCTGGTTCACGTGAAAAACAATTCAACACTAGGATGATCCAATGCTCAGTAAGACGAAACATGCTATTACTAGTGTGTGGCTATTGAGTTATATTTCTGTATAAATAATCTTGCTTTTGTGGATGTAGGCATGCATTGCCGAACCAAGTAATTCTTTGTGTTATTATTATTGCTTTCATTATAATCTGCATGATTGTTATGCTGTATATTTCACTGTTGGTTGTTGCATTTTTAAGATTGTTTTATTCGGTTGTGCATTCAATTTTCACAATAAATTGGTATTAGAACATTATTGTAATGACTTCAGGAACTTCTGCAAAGTTCAATGTTGCAAAGTTTAATGGAACAAGAAACTTCAATTTATGGCAGAGAAGGGTTAAGGATTTGTTAGTGCAGTAAGGTATGGTGAAGGCTTTATACGGAGTTCAATCAGGAAGCATGGATGAAACAAGTTAGGATGAATTGGAAGCGAAGACTGTGGCTACTATCAGACTTTGTTTGGCCGACGATGTGTTGTATCATGTCATGGATGAGGAATCTCCTGCAGCTGTATGGAATAAACTTGATAGCCAGTATATGTCTAAATTTCTAAAGAACAAATTATATCTTAAGAAAGTTGTATTGGCTTAAGATGGCAGAAGGTTTAGATTTGAACCAACACATCAATGCATTCAATCATATTGTAAGTGATTTGATGCGTGTTGATGTGAAGTTCAAGGACGAAGACAAAGCACTGATACTATTGAATTCCCTACCTACGTCTCACACATATGAGAATTTGATTACTATTCTAATATGAGGTAAAGAAACCTTAAATTTGGAAGAGGTAACAAGTGCACTGCTGGGTTTTTCATCAAACAAAGAAAGTTAGCAATGAAATTTCACATGGCAAAAAGCTTGTGGTAAAGGGTAACCGGGAACGTCGGAGAAGCAAATTCTAGAATAGATCGAGTGGTTATAAGTCTCGATTGCATTCCAAGAAGAAGAAGGATATTCGGTGTTTTAGGTGCTGTAAAACGGGGCACATAAAACTGGAGTGTTCGAAAAGGAAAAAGGGGAATGCTAAAAATCAAGAAGGTTCTTCAAAATCAACAAATGTAATAGAAGAAGGAAGCTCAGAAATTAGTGATAGTGATATGTTTGCAATTTTATTGGGGTCGGATCGCCTTATGGATTCGTAGATCCCAGATTCGACGTGCTCTTATCACATGACACCAAATAAAAAATGGTTAATGTGACGACCCGAAATAAATTTCATATTTAAAATTCTCTGATACCACCTAAAATAAATATTTTCGTACAGCGGAAGATCTCCAATATACATTACCAAAGTACTAATTATCCCAATATAACAATATCATTTCCAATATCACAATTAACACCCGTAAAATTCTAAATACATCAAAAACATAATTTAATAAAGATCTATTCTAAATAAAACTTTCTATCTCACCCACGCTTCACTGCACTACTCTTGATCACTATTATACTCCACAAGGTATCTAAAAAATATTGAATAATCATGGGGTGAGACACCTCTCAGTAAGAAGAAATAAATTATAATCAATGTGTGGCAAATGAGTTCTTAGCATGAGTAACATATATATAACCATTAATTTAGCTATAAAGAAACTACATTTAAACTGTGACTCACACCTATACTTGAAAATATATTTATCTTCTACTCAAACATACTTTAACTTAATAAATAAACCTATTTTCATAAATCTGCATAAATATATTCATAGTATAATTTCTTTTCTTTCTTTCCCTAATGGTACTGGCATACTATCATGAATTAACCCCACATGCTTAGGTTGTGCGGCTCGAGGGCTGGACTTAACCTTGGCTGGCCTATTAGGCTAAGTCAAACATAACATAACTACACACGATTGCCCGCCCAACCTAGTCCACCCATCCTACTTGCCGCAACACTTCTTGGGTCGGCACATAGTGGGTATCCTACTCACCGCAACACTTCGAAGCTAATCGGCCTCCAATCCAAAACTTTCTGAATAGTGTGGTTGCATTGTCGGCTAAACACCCAACCTGGTTTGCCCATCTTACTTGCCGCAACACTTCTCAGGTCAATACATAGGGGGTTACACTATATGATCTGGCTAGCTAGCTACAGTATCATGCTCTGTACTTACTTAATCCATCAGGGTTCTCATTTCCACAATAGCACAATAATCTCAATATCAAAAATATCATGTCTATGTAAATCACATTTCTTGGTATCAAAAATATCATGTCTGTATCTCGATATAAAACTAACATTTCATATATTTCACAAATTCACAGTATTTCCAGCATTTCCATAAAATCAGTACCATTTCACAATTTCACCATATAATTCCATAAAAATATTTTGATTCAATTATGCAATAAAACATATTATTCTCATGCCACACGATTTAAATTACTCAGGAAAAATAATTTTTTAATGAAAATCAAGTCTGATCGCCTCCACAATTTTATTTAGCTACAAATATATTTTTCAGAAATAATGACGATCAACCTACACATTTTAAGTTTTTCCTAAATACATATAATAATCAAAAACACCCATTTCATATGCCTAAATCATACAGAGAATTTTATATATCATATACGAGATTATATACTCAAATTTAATTAGTTAAATTTTTTAAAAATAAAATCTTGACATAATTTATCCCCCTTACCTTATCCCAAAAGTGGTGCCTAGGAAGCTCAAACCTAAAATCCACTTCGATTAACTTGCTAAGGATCGAAGCCGGGACCTCGTGGTGGTGTTCATCTTTCGATTCGGCTGAGAGACAGTCGCGAAATCTAGAGGGAGAGAATAGGGCAGAGGAGAGAGAAAGAGGGAGAGCACTCGACCCAGGGGGGAATGCTTTTGTTTGCAATTTGGAATTGGAATTGAACTTCTTCAGGAAGATTTAATCCCCTTATGTATGTATATAACATATAATCATTATTATATTATATTAATATTGTTGACTTTTGAGTCTGATTCCTGTTTTGATGCTGACAAAATACATGTTTCTTATATGTGTATTTAGCATGTGAAAAGGTCCATTAATTTGACACACACATAAGGAAACGGCGATGGAAGCTTGTATGACTTAAAACCTATACGATCAAGCGCATTCCATGAAGTCAGAAGAGCAAAAAGATGAAGAAAACATTTATTTCTTACTGTAATTGTATTTATTTTTATTATTTGGTCTGTAATAATGCATGTTTCTGCATGATATGATTATTTGCTGAGACATGACCATAGATTGATCATATAGAGTCACAGGACCGTAGAGTGACCTTAGGGATCACTTTTGGTCGAGCTACGTCAAATTTTTGGGGTTAACTCTCAATGACCATAGATTGACTTTAGGTCCCTAAACATCACATGAAAAGTCCCCTGCAACATAGAAATTACGCTTATGTGAATCGAGGTGACTTAAAATGAAAATTAGGACTTAAATACACACTTTAAGTGTGTTTAGTCGACTGAATCTGAACCTACATAGAAGCCTCAGTCGACCGAACATACCAGGGTCAATAGGTTGACTATTTGGTCGACCATTTTAAAATGAACTTGAACTGCATGGTTAAGCGAACTGACACGTGGGTGATTCCTAACGCTCTGGTCGACCAAACCCTTAGTTAAAATCTAACCTGGTTGGTTGAACATCAGAATATGGTCAACCTGTAATAACCCAAGAAAAAAAAAATGAATAATAATAATAATAGTTAGTATTAAAAAAGAAAGTGTTTCTCTGTTAGGATCCTTGATTCCATGTTTGATGCCTAAGAAAGACCTTGTCTAAGCGAGTGCTCAGAGACCATTGCGGCTCAGTCGCTCCCTGGAGGTCGGCCTGGTCAAAATGGAATTTCATAGGATAAACAGGGTAGACACTGTTTATATACGTAAATAAGTACATAAAATAATGTTTTGACTGACATAATTTGTAGAAATATATGATAAAATAATAATAATGTAAGTATCATATGCGGGGCCCACAAGACTGTGTGGGGCCCACATGAGTCCCGAAGTCGTATGGAGGTTTACATGAGTCTCGAAGCTATTTAGGATGCATAAAATCGTATAAGAATTATTCGAGTTACGTAGGATCCATTCGGGTCTCGAAGTTGTGTGGGGCCCACAAGACCGTGTGGGGCCCACATGAATTTTCAAAATTCAAATTAAATTCTTGTTCAAAAATAAATAATAAAATAAATAAATACTAAAAATAGTTTAAAAGTAATAACAATGATAATAATGATTAAGAAAAATAATAAAATAATAAAATAATTAATTAACTAATTGATTAATTAATTAGGTAAGTAATTAATTAAGAATTTATTTAATGGGAATGGTGGCAAGCACTCCCACATGGCCTCCATCCCCATCCCATACTCAACCCATACCTTGCCCATCCTTTGCCCATTCTTTAATTTTTAAAATTATAATTTCACCCATCTCCCCACACTTTTATAAATTCTATTTCTTCTCCAAAATTTTCCTATAAATAGGGAGCTCTCAACCTTCATTTTTCACAACAATTTTCTAAGGAAGAGAAGAATTAGTGAGTGAAAGAATTTGTGGTGGAGTGAGAATTTTGAGTAAGTTCTCAATCACCCACTTTTTCCGATCACATTTCTTAAAGATAATTATTGTGTTCGTAGCACACAGTAAAAGAAGAAGGTAAGTAAATTTTGATTATGTTAGTTTCTTTTTATTTTAAATTCATACCCGAGCTTATTTTGTACGTAAATTTTAATTATGTTACTTAGTTCCACAAAATTTCCATGAGTTTATTTTTACGCATATTTAATTATACCAGTTCTATCTTTAATATACTTGCATCTATTTTTGGGTTAAGAAATGTTCCAATCCCCTCGGGTAAATTTTCAGCATTTCTTTCTATTCAAAAATAAAATTATATATATTTATAACACAAAAATTGTGTGGCATGAGTTTATTTCTACGTACATTTTTTATGTAAATATGAGTAAAGATGAGATTTTCACGATATTATTTTAAATTGCATAAATTATAATAAGATGATTTTCAAACCCCTTATGGCAACGAAAGTTCAAAGTTACAGATGCTCGGTACCGCAGCTTAAAGTTTATACGGATCAGAGTGCACCCACACTGTTTACAGAGTGGTTATTTATGTTAGTGGATTTCTCCTGAGTGCACACCTGGTTCCGGACCAGGACTTAATAAGGAAAATTTCACTTAAAGTTTACGTACGTTGATTTAGTTTGGTCGGCCAGCCAGCTAAGTCCAGTCTTCGGACCGCACAACCCAGTCATGGGGGTAAACATGACTTACGGTAAAAAGGCCTAAGGGTGGTTTTTACAATATATGTTTATACATATTTAATTACGTGTACAAAGTTACTGATGATTTGAAGGAAAAATGTAAGTTTACGTGAAAAGGATCATTTTGGTGCTTAAATGACGATCTAAGGAAAACGTATAAGGAAAAGTATATGTATGTTTATCATTAAATATTTTTACAGTTTTAAAGTTAAAAGTTTAATTTAACAGTTATAGTATATGATTATAAAAATTTACTGTTGAAATTGATGACAAAAGTTTTATGCAAGAATTTTTAAATTTATGTTTATTCTAAAAGCAGTCTTGAAGTTATAGTATTAAATATTGTTTTACGAAATTCTTTAAAAGCTCATTTTGGCCACACACTAATAATAATCTTATTTACTTACTGAGCGTCGTCTCACCCCAATCATATTTTATTTCAGATAACTCTGAAGGACATGTCGGAAATCAGGCTTAGCAAGCATGCGGGTGGGGATTAGAAAAAAATAAATAAAGATTTATTAGAAATATTAATATGGTTTCAGATATTTATGTTTGTGTAATTTTTCTTCTTTTGAAATAAATGATTGTAATATGGATAATTAGCGCTCTGGTTTGAATAAAATTGAGTTTATTTTGCTTCCGCTGTAAATTAGTAGTAAAAAGTTAATATCCCAGGCCCCTCGGGGTCGGGGTGTTACACAACCGAACGTACCTTGATCGACCAAACCTCGGAGGGTTCCAAATTGCCTTAATACGGTCGACCAAAACCTCAGTTCAAAAATGCCACGGTTGACTGAACTTAGTGATATGGTCGACCGAACCTCTCGAGTTGGAAATTCTTTTAAGGGCTACAATGTCATTAATATTTAATTAAACTTTTCCAAAATATCGAGTGTGTCCCTCAACAATCAAATTTCCTTGAAATCTATAAATACCCCCTCCATAACTCAGATTAGAAACTTTGATTAACCCAAATTTTTTTTCTAATCCATTGTTAATCAAAGTTCCCTCAAAACATTTTTTAATGTTAAAATCATTCTTATGGGGCAAATTTGTTTATCCAAACCTCTCCAAATCTCTTCTATGCTTTTACTTCAAAATCATTTTTGAGGAAAGTATTTTATTTAGGGCATTTTACTTGCACATACTCTCACTTGTTCTTTATGTTCTAGAAATCATTTCCTGAGACTATTGCTTGCATTTCTCTCAATTATTTCTTTGATAAAAATTCTTGGGAGAAAATATTTATTGCACAAATCCTTTTGAACTTAAACTCCAGATTCTCCAAATACTTTTATTTTCAAATATTTTTTTGGAGAACATAATAATCATCTTATATATTCATATGTTTTATTTGTGCATTAATTATTTAGATAAGCACCCTTTCTTTACTGAGCATAAATCATATCTAAGAGAGTGCATATATTTGAGCTTAAACGTGTACATCTTTTCTTGTATTTTCAGAAACATTATCATGTACAAAAATGATTTTTATTGTATCTTTTGGGTTCAGCCCATAATTGAACTTGGGGAGTCTTAGCCCTGTAAGTGAGATTGGTTCGGTTTAGTCTGAAATTAAATTGGGGAGTCTCAGCCCCGTAAGTGAGACAAGTTGGGCTCAACGTTGTAATTGAACTGGTGTTTTCCTAGCCCCATAAGGAGAGGATGTAAAAGGCTTCTACTCCGTCTGTTTAAGTGAGCAGGTTTAGTGGAATCCTTGGGGGTATGCCCAAGGCGAGCACGTAGGATAGTTTGGACGAACCTAGATAACAAATATCTAGTGTCCCTCTCTCCTTATCTCATTTAATTTATGCGCTTTAAATTCAGCACGTGTATGCTTGTTCATTCATGGCTTTAACTAATTGTATGCACACTTTTATTTTAATTGAGATACATGTGTATGTCTGCACATATTGCTTATTTAGTTTTACATACACGACCATAATTAAAATGGGATATGATATGAGGTGAATCGGCGTAAATGCTTAATTTAGCCAAAATATTTTAAAACTCAATTCACCCCCCTCTTGGGATCAAACCAATTCCAACAATTGGTATCAGAGCGAGGTTGCAATAAGCTTAACCGCTATTTGCATAAAGATTGCAAACGACTCATTTTTCGGTGTATCTTGATTTTGAGGGTCAACCCTTTGCAACTCCTCCACTATTTTCATCACATAGATTTTACTGTTTGAATATTGAAAATGTTTTTTGTAAAATCAAATGATTGGAGGACTTGGAAAGATTTTATTGGAGTTTTTCATATCCCTTTGAAAATGATTTTAGAATGCAAAGTTTCCCAAACCTGAAAATGATTTGAATATGCATGACATTGTTTGAATGCATATCATTTGAATGCCATGTATATTTTGTTGTTGTGCCTTAGTCACTAATGCTTTTATGAGTGTATATTCTTCTAAGTGCTAAAGATTTTGGGAACCATAAGAATTTTGAAAAATCGAGAGAGAAAAGGACACCACTTCGAGCTTAAATGCTTAAGAAGGAGTAAAAACACAAAGGTATATCTTTCCTCCTTCTAATTTATTACTTAGTTCATGTTATGATTCACTTGATGCATTTTGTGCTAGATTATTATTGTGAATCATATAAAATTTCTGTGATTGCATGCCATCTTATGAGAAACTAAATAGGAATATTTTTTAAATACTCATAAGATTTTAGAAATTGTTGTAAATAGGGTTAGAATGCCTTAAATGCTCAAAAAGTGTATAATGCTTAAAATTCTAAATTTTGCATACACTATTATCATACTGAAGAAAACCAAGCCAATAAATGGGCTTTTGTGATCAACTCCAATCTATTTGCTTTAATATATGTATATCATTATGATTGGTGAATATTTGAAGATATTGGCTATCCTTTTCGGATGAACGAAATGTTTTAACTGCTAAATCATTTTAAATGTTATCTTTTCACTTAAATTTTAAACCTCTTGAATATAACATGATTTGTCCATCTTACGGATTTGAGGTTTAGGGATATAATATTATTATATATATCATATAGCACTAAATTCACAATGAAACTAAAAGCTCATCCCCATATTTGAAAACTTTATTATGCCAAATACTGTTATTGAATTTGAAATTCTTTGTTTGCATAACTGAGGGGGAGCAAAGAATCTTTATTGAAATCTACTTCCTTGAGCTGAATGCTACTATCCAGTATTTGCAAAATTTTATATGATTTGATGGATAGTTTATATTTATTTGAACTACTGAACTACTGGATTGCATGCCTATATTGAATGCCTCTTGCATGACAAATGCAGTGATGTGAATTGCATGCTAGTAGTGGATATAGGTTCTCGCATGCTCAAATTGAATGATTTCTACATGATGCAGATTATTTTTAAATTGTTTGCGTGAATCTATCAGGTTTTTGATACATGGAAAAATGGGAAAATGTTAAATTTACAGACGGTATGCTGCCGAAATTTCGATAGAACTTTTCCCAAAAATGAAGTCACGTACTAGAATAACTAATGATTAAATACATGCTAAGTGAATTTTATTTTTATTTTTATAATACATGCAACATAATTAATTAGTTAGCTGGTGCACGTTGAATTATAAATAGTATGTACTTAACAGAAAAACATGCACAATCTTTATGTCATTTCCTAGGTTGCTAGAAAATAAAATAGATTAGTACATATTAAACCCTATTGTTTTTCGCTAAACTGGAAACATGTACACATTTAGTGGACCTAGGAGAAATTTAGTTCATGGACACCATTCAGTCCTAACCTTGGGATATGAATTTCATTCCGAACCCAAATGGTAAAGCATCATCCTTGTGATTAAACATCTTATATCTTGATGATGGTCCATAGACTAGGAGAATTGCATGACATAGGGGGAGTGTTTATGTCACACACACTCATTGAGTATTTTGAGTTGTGTTATTCTTATTTTGAACCCCTATTGCATTACCTTTGAGTATAGTCTTGATTGGCTATCGTGCATTAAGTTGAAATGCAATACGTCATGCATAGATGTTGAATGACTAATATTTGCTGCATATCGAAATCTTTAGAAAGGATGAAATATGAGGAATGTTCTTAAATGACTATCATCCTTGAACTATAATGCATGTATGTGTGCACACAAATATATAAGGGGAGGTTATGCCCCACTTTTAGGAAAAACGAATAAGAACTTAATGCCTAAAATCTCTTGTGTGCTAAGTAATATTAAGAAGGATGAACATGTGATGAATGTGCTTGAATGAAATTAATCCTTGAGCATAAATGCACTTATGTGTGCCTGAGACTATACTAGGGAGCATAAGCCCCATCCTTAATATAAGGATCATAACTCACCTGCCTTATGGACTCACGCTATTATTTTTTCTACTTTTTAAGTCCGAAACCTTTTTAGGTACCATGAACATCTTATCCTGTCTTCATTGAATTATCTTTGATATAGATTGTTCCTGGTACGCATGAACACTATGCATGACTTACTGTTTGATCTTTAGCGCATGTGTGTTCTAGGAAAGATTTTACTAGTGGGACACAAATCGTTTAACATATATTCAGTAAAATCGGTTAAGAATGAAAATAGTACTTATACTGTTCAAACTCTTAAACAATTTTTACAATCAATATCAGTATAAGTAATTAACTAAATCTAAGCACGTATTCAAATTGGTAGGGGGAGCACCTACAAATTATTTTTCTATCTTGCTGTGCTCACAACATTTCTAACTTAGATTTGGTTTTTGAATTCATTGTGGCTTGTGCTTAATTGTAATGTCTTTATTGAATATTATAAATGAAAATATTTTATTTGCCGCAGTCTCTTAGGTCTTGCAATGTGATCATGTTCATAAATTTTCTAGTATCTTTGGGGTCTATATGGTTAGCTTTTTATGGTCATATTATGGATTGCACTTAAATGCCAAACTAGAAAAACATTGCTTGCTTGCACTTTGAATTAAAGTTTCGTTCTCAGCAAGCATCGCCCCCAGTGTTTATTGAAAATCATAAGGGAATATATATTTTTATACATATATATATTTATTTATATATACATTTTAAAGCAAAAATTGAACTTATATAGAATATTTTTTTTTATATCTTACTTGTGTGATTAAATGCCTTCATGACTGTGCTTTTCTTGTATTAAAATCTTATGTCATTAAGATTTATTGCTTATAAATTTTTAAAAGGGTGTTGCATAATTGGTTCATGGATTTTTCATGAAATGAATGTGAACTAGTTAGACAATTTTTTAACTCAAACCTACTCTTTTATATGCTGCATGTTCTTAAATTTCAATCTTTGCGGGGATTTACATAATGATTAAATTGAAATGGTTTGTGTATAATTCTGGTTTGATTATATTTTTCATTTCATTTTAAACTTAAATGACCAGTTAAACTATTTTGTGTGCGATATTACCAAATTTTTCTATGCCCAAATCCTATACCAAAAGGGAGAGAGTTTTCTAAGAAAAATAATTTTTTTTTTTTCAAAAAGGGAGAGTTCTCTTTACTAAGTTTGTTTTAAATGATAAAATTATTTTATACTTTACTTAGCCCTTTTTGCTGATGCCAAAAGGGGGAGAATTTTTATGAGCAAAATGTTTATGACCAAACGAGATATTTTTTAGGGGTAAAATATTTGAGCTTGTGCTTTAACGCAAAAAATTAAATGCCTGATTAAATTGTAATGTTTTCTTTATTGAATATGCTTGAAATGTATTGTTTATTTTTACGTTATACATATTGTTAAGGGAAGCCTTTTCAGGCTATACCCATTTTGCTTTAGTACGTTTGTCATCATAAAAAAGGGGGAGATTGTTGATTTTTTGAGTCCGATCGCTGTTTTGATGCTGAAAAAGTACATGTTTCTTGTGTATGTATTTAGCATGTGAATAAGTCAATTAATTTAATACACACATAAGGAAACGGCGATGGAAGCTTGCAGAACTTAAAGCCTACACGATCAAATGCATTCCATGAAGTCAGAAGAGCAAAAAGACGAAGAAGACATTTATTTCTTACTATAATTGCATTTATTTTTATTATTTGGTCTGTAATAATGCATGCATCTGCATGATATGATTATTTGCTCAGACACGAACATAGATTGACCATAGGAAGTCATAGGACTGTAGAGTGACCTTAGGGATCACCTTCGATCGATCGACGACGAATTTTTGGGGTTAACTCTCAATAACCATAGCTTGACTTTAGGTCCCTAAACATCACATGAAAAGTTCCCTGCAACATAGAAATTACACTTATGTGAACTGAGGTGACTTAAAATGAAAATTAGGACTTAAATGCACACTATAGAAGTGTGCGGTCGACCGAATCCGAACCTATATAAAAGCCTCGGTTGATCGAACATACCAGGGTTAATAGGTTGACTATTCGGTTGACCATTTTAAAATGAACTTGAACTATATGGTCGACCGAACTGACATGTTGGTGATTTCTAATGCTTTGGTTGGCCGAACCCTTAGTTAAAATTTGACTTGGTTGACCAAACATCAGAATATAGTCAACCGAACCTACCCTGGTCGACCGAACCTCAGAGGGTTCAAAATCGCCTTAATACAGTCAACCAAAACCTCAGTTCAAAAATGTCACGGTCAACTAAACTCAGTGATATAGTTGACTGAATCTTGAATATGGTCGACCAAATCTCTCGGGTTGGAAATTTTTTTAAGAGCTAAAACGTCATTAATTTTTAATTAAACTTTTCCAAAATACCAAGCGTGTCCCTTAGCGGTCAAATGTCCTAGAAATCTATAAATACCCCCTCCATAATTCAAATTAGCAACTTTGATTAATCCAAATTTTTTAGATAATCCATTGTTAATCAAAGTTCCCTCAAAACGTTTTTTTAATGTTAAAATTATTCTTTAGGGGCAAAATTTTTTATCCAAATCTCTTTTATGCTTTTACTTCAAAATCATTTTTGAGAAAAGTATTTTATTTAGGGCATTTTACTTGGACAAACTCTTACTTGTTCTTTATGTTATAGAAATCATTTCCTGAGAATATTGCTTGCATTTCTCCTAGTTATTTCTTTGATAAACATTCTTGGGAGAAAATATTTATTGCACAAATCCTTTCAAACTTAAACTCCAGATTCTCCAAATGCTTTTATTTTCAAATATTTTTTTGGAGAACATAATAATCATCTTATATATTCATATGTTTTTTTTTTTTGTACATTAATTATTTAGATAAACACCCTTCCTTTACAGAGCATAAATTATATCATAAGAGAGTGCATATATTTGAGTTAGACGTATACATCTTTGCTTGTATTTTTAGAAGCATTATCATGTACAAAAATGATTTTTATTGTATCGGTTGGGTTCAGCCCGTATTGAAATGGGGAGTTTCAGCTCAATAAATGAGACCGGTTCGGTTCAACTCGAAAATTGAATTGAGAAGTCTCAGGCCCATAAGTGAGACAAGTTGCGCTTAGCCTTGTAATTGAACTGGGGTTTTCCTCACCCCATAAGGAGAAGATGTAAATGACTTATACTCTGCCCGTTTAAGTGAGTAGATTTAGTGGAATCCTTGGGAATATGCCCAAGGCGGGGGACGGAGACTGGTTTGGCCGAACCTCGATAACAAATATCGTGTGTCTCTCTCTCATTATCTAATTTACTTTATGCGCTTTAAATTCAGCATTTGTATGCTTGTTCATTCATGGCTTTAACTAATTACATGCATACATTTATTTTAATTGAGATACATCTGTATGTCTGCACATATTGCTTATTCAATTTTACATACACGAACATAATTAAAATGAGATATGATATGTGGTGAATCAGCGTAAATGCTTAATTTAGCAAAAATATTTTTAAAACCCAATTCACCCCCTTTTGGGATCACACCAATTCCAACAAATATTATAAATATATTATATATATATATTATATATGTATTACTTTAATCCTTATATATATATATATATATATATTTATGTGTGTGTGTGTGTGTGTGTGTATATATATATATCATATTTTTTATTTAATGAATTCAATTTAGTAATAATTAATTAATTATTTACTTAATTATTATTTTTTTTGCACTTCTATGCATATTATTTTCTGAGGCATTACATTCTCCCTTCCGTATAAAAATTTCGTCCTCAAACTTTGCTACATATAACTTGAATAAAATCCTTTGTAAACCCTGCAAGTTTGAGTCGAGCCCATAAACAATTCTATTAAAAACTGGTAACTAACATGAACCGATATGTTGGTTTTACTTTAATCCCAAGAAGGGAGGTGAATTAGTATTTAAAAATTTTTCTCTCCTAGGTCAAATATCCAACACCAGTACTACACAATCCTAGGGTCAATCTAAAGCCAATAATTAAATGAATCAATAAATACAAATGAAATTAAATTGCGTAAATAAATTACTCAAGCAAGCATAGTAAATCAAGTAGGACACTAGATATGTTATCAAGGTTTGGCAAATGTGCCTACGTCCCCGCCTTTGCTTACAAGTATAAGGAGTTCACTATGGCTCGGGTGGAGCGGCACCTAACACAACCAGGTCAATTAACGGGGCTGACCTCAACCTATACAATCATTCCAAACTAGATTATCACCCCTTCAGACCACACCTGGAATACAAAAGATTCATAATACAATTTGTGTACAAAGTGTATGCTTCTCAAACAAGTAGATTTGTACCAATATAATCAATATACTACAATATGGCAAGATATGATAAGCTCAACATAGTCTCAATGTATACTCTCAAAATAATGCTAGTATATCAATCAGAACATGAACGTATATTGTGTTAGGATCTTTGTGTCAAGATAATAATATCAATCACAAGATGTAGCAACAAAGATCTTCAGCACACAAGCAAATATCTCAAAATATTTTTCTCAAAAATAAGCAGAAGACATATTTAAGATTTATTTGTAAAAATTATTTCACAAACAAAATACAATACAAGCTCTTGAGTATTGCAATCATAATGCAAAACTAACAAGCTCTAAGAAGTTTTCCCAAGGAAGACTTATTGACAAAGTCTCCAAGAAAAACTTTAAGCTTACTCTTAAGTTAAATATAAATCTTAATCAAACAAAACAGATGAGAGTGTAAGCTTTATATAATAATCACAATAACACTCTTACTAAAACGATTTTTGCAATGGGAATGAGTAAGAATGGAAGTGGATAACTTGAATATAAGAAATAAGGTTTTTGAGTTTCAGAGAGAATCTGCTAATGATATTTGCTAATTGGTTACTAATCCATCCAAATGAGGAGGTGTATATATAGACACCCCAAAAATTATAATTGTTCAGGACCTATTTGGTATTTTTGAGAAAGTTTAAAGAGGGTTAATAAAAATTAACCACGTTTTAATCTCGGTAAAATTTAAGCAACCCGAGAGGTTCAGCTAACCATTTTTATGGTTAGGTCGACCAAATTGCTCAATTCGGTCGACTAGGGTGTTTTTGAATTAAGCTGATGGTCGCCCAGTATTGAGGCGATTTTTGGACCTCTGAGGTTCGATCAACCAGGCTAAGTTCAGTTGACCGAATTTGGATGTTTGGTCGACCAGGCCATTTTTCAACTTCAAGTTTGGTCGACCAGGGCATTAGAATTTTCCCACGTGCCAGTTCGGTCAACTAGGGCGTTAACGTTCATTTTAAGGAGGGTCAACCAAATGGTCAAACTTTTGACTCTAGGGAGGTTTGGTCGACCGAAGATCTATGTGTGTTTTGGTTCGATCGACCAAACACACAGTGATTGTGCATTTTAGTCGAAATTTCATTTTGAAGTCACCCCTATTCATATGATTATTACTTTTAAGATATATGGGGGCTTTTTCATGCAATATATTTGGACCTAAGGTCAATTTATGGTCTTTGATCTTATCATGCAATACATTAATTATTACAGACCATTGATATTTAAATATTACAAACCTAAATAAAACTTAATTCAATTACAACAAATAAATGTTCTAGGTCTTTATCTTCTTTAAGTCCATATGTGTGCACCATATGATACTTTCAATTGATCTTGCACACAAACTCATCGACCATTAAATATCAAAGTATTTGTTATAATCCAAATGGGATATGACCTATAAGGTCAACAATCTACCCTTTTTGATGATGACAAATATCTTATGAAAAAGTGGGTATAGCTAAGAAAGGCTCCCCCAGAAATTATGCATAAGAGAAATGTAAAGATTGTAAAAATGCAAACATTTCCTAAGGTGTACCCAATTTTGCCTAACTTCTCCCCTTTTTGGCAATAGCAAAAAGAGCCATGATAAATTTTAAGATATATAGGCAATGCATTTAGCATGAATCATTTAAGTACAAGATATAATTGGGAATATTTTTAGAAATTTCGGCAGCATGCTGTTTGAAAGTAGAGCATCACCCAAAAATAGTTGTATAGAAATGACCTGATTGAGTTCAAATTCACAATTTATCCACAACAAACAACTCAAACAGTTCAGTATGATCAAAATGGAAGAGCATAAGTATAAGTATCAACATGCAGGAGATATAATAGCCACGCAACACAAACAATTTTACAAGGTATGATACAATGATGGATTTAAAGTTTTCAGAGCCATATATGTTGGAACTGGTGTGTTCACAAGAGGGGGGGGGGGGTGAATTGGAATTTAAAACTTTTCCCTCGGTTTGACCTGAATAGTAGCAATACATTCACAACCTAGGATCTGTTTATGCAGTTCCAATACGCGTAGATAAATATAACGTGGAATTTAAATCACACGCAACATTCACACTATAAAATACATGTGCGGAAATATAAACAATGCACACATGATATGCTATCGAGGTTCGGCCAACTGTGCCTACATCCCTGCCTCTAGCTCGCAAGCTTGAGAATTCCACTAAAGGCTCACTTAACGGGTGGAGCGGGACCGATTACAACTAGGTCAATTACCACAGGGCTGACCTCAACCTTTACAACCAGGTCAATTAGCAGGGCTGACCTCAACCTACACCTTAACAGGATGGTACACCTAGCTTTCCTAACCGGGTCTAAGCCAATCCGAGACTATTTCAAAGGGTTAGTCTCCCTCTTCAGGCCCGTGCCTTGAAATGCAACAGTAAGTTCACAATCAATGAAATTGGTACAGTGATTATGCTTTTTTGTAAAGCAGATATGTACCCAATTTTGTGCAATCATATACACCACCAATAAGATATAATGAGTATGCTCAATGTGGTTTAATATATTAACTCTCAAATATATTTGTGGTTGATGTAATCACTGCGTGAGAGTGCAAACCAGTATGATCTTTGTATCACAAGATGTTCAATCTAAATGCTCAAACAAAGATGTCAGTCAAACTTCATATATTTCAACCAGCAGATTTTCTCAATCATATAAAGCTCAAGCAATGTATAAATTTGGTTTGCAAAAAGAGATTCAATCTTTGTGTTCAACAGATGATATAACTCAAAGAATATTGCAGCAAAAATTTTCACCTCATAAACAAATATCTTCCCAAATATTTTTCAAGATAAAACACAATAGATATTTGCAAATGATTTTGAAAAGATTTTGCAACTAAAATAATATACGAGCTTCTCAAGATGTTGCAATGGATATGCAATCTCAGAAGATCTAACAAAGTTTTCTTAGGATCAACTTATTGACAAAGTCGTACCAATCAAGCACACCACACAGGAGAGCAAACCTATAGAGTAATCAACACTCAAATCAAACTTAGAAAAGATTTTTGGCAATAAGAGAAGGTAAGTATGACTGTATGGAGCTTAGAAATGAGTATTATGAATTTTGGAAATTTCAAAGAATTTCTTCTAATCAAGATTGCTAATCCCATGCTTATTATTCCAAATGAGAGGGTATTTATAGACTTCCCTAGAAATATAACCGTTAAGGACATAAGTGGACTAATTAGAAAAGTTTTAATAATATTTAATTAATTTAACCTCATTTAAAAAAGTTAACTGTGGTAAAAAATTTGGAGCAACCCGAGAGCATTGGTCGACCAGGACAAGTTCGGTTGACCGAAGTTTTTGGGGTTTAGTCGACCGGGCAAGAAACGAACTATGAGGTTAGTCGACCGGACTTATATGTCCAAAGGCGATTTTCCCATTTTTGCAAGGTTTGGCCGACCGGGCAGAGCCTTTGGGTCGACCAAACCATTGAGTTCCCACATATGGGAACTTGGTCAACCAGAGCGTTGCAATGTATTATGGGCACGGTTGACCAGAGGTAGTCAATAAAGTTGACTCTTGGGGAGTTCAAGCGACCGAGGTCAAATAAACTGCAAGAGTTCGGTCGATTGGGCTGTGGTCAACTTGTTGACTCGATCCTTGGTTGGTCGACTAGGTGCAAAATGTACATAAAGTGTCAGTCAACCGAGTGTGCACACTTTGTGCATTTCGGTCCTTTTTCAGCTAATAATCACCTTGTTTTCAAATGACCAATCATGTGTGTGCATAAGTGAGTGTGCTAAGGTCATTTCTAGGTCCTTTTTAAAGACACCAAAAAAATCCGACGTTGGTCGACCCAAAGGTCATTTTCATTTTGAGCTTTCCTCATATACCATGTAGGTGATGCATACAAATATTACAAGCCAGAACTTATTTACTATTACAGACCCATGATGAGTATGGAAATTAAATACAATCATAAATAAGGTCTTCAAGGCTTCAACTTCAACTCCTTGTGCTTTCACATTGATATGCCAACTGTATAATTACACATATCCTCAAACATACATAAAATACAATAGGTATTTGTCATTATCAAAACCGGACGTGACCTATAAGGTCAACATTCTCCCCCTTTTTGATGATGACAAATACATTATGCAAAAAATATGGATATGGCCTTAAAAGGCTCCCCTTACCAATATGCATTTTGTGCAGTCTAATTTTAACCCAATTTTCAACCCAATTTTTTGCCTCTTCATCTCCCTTTTTTGGGAACAGCAAAAAAGGCTATAAAAATTACAGTTCTAGGCAGTGGGTAATAAGAATTTTTATACACAATAGGTTTGGAAAGTTTTGGAAATATTTCGGTAGAGTGCCTTTTGAAAATTGGACTTTCCTAAACAAATCCTGTATAAAAATGACCTGTTTTGAGTTTATAAATCCTAACAATTTATCCACAACAACTCAAACAGTTCCAGTATCATCAATGCAATAAGGCATAAGTATCATCAACATGCAGTAGATATGAAAGTTATGCATCATAAACAATAGTCAAGTTTTACAAAGTCTAAGCCAATACAAGATATCAACAGTTATAGTAGTTGTTAGACTTGTAAACCTATTTGAAAGCTTCCCCTAAATTTGTGCTAGTTATGAATTATCTAGGAAGCATCTCTACTGTGCATTAGACCTGTTAGCTACTTGTACTGATATAAATTATGAGAGTTCATTAAATTTTTAACACAGTATAAGTAATGGAACAAATCAAACTCAAAAAGTAAAACCAATTAATAGTATGAGTCCATGGAGCTTGGGGAGTTATAATTCTTTTCTCAAGTATGGGGCTTAAGCTCCCCGGTGTAGTCTTAGGCATACGTAAGTGCGTTTATGCTCAAGAATGAATTCCATTTAAGCACATCCATCATATGTTCATCCTTCTTAGTATTACTTAGCATGCAAGAGATTTTAGATATTAAGTTTTTACTGATTTAACCTAAGATTGGGACTTAAATTTCTCTTTATATTTGCATGCACGCTTATTTGAATTAAGCTCAAGGATGATGTTCACTTAAGTGCATTTCTTATATACTCATCCTATCAATGAATTCAGCATGCAGAAAATACTAATCATTCAATGCATATGCATGACATATTGCATTTCATTTTAAAATGCATGATAGTCAATCAAGACTATACTCAAAGGTATGCAATAGGGGTTCAAAAAGGATGACACAACTCAAAACACAATGAGTGTGTGCAAAATGAAAAAATCCCCCTAAATCATGCAAATTCCCTAGTCAATGGACCATCGTCAATATATGGGACCTTCAATTTTAAAAAGGGATGATGCTCTACCATTTGGGTTTAGAGTGAAGTTTCATAACCCAAAGAATTTGACCAAATGGTGTCCATGAACTAAATCCATCCTAAGATGCAAACTAAATGTGTACATGTCTTCAAAATACATAACGGTTTGGATTTCACATGTACTATCCTATGTAATTACTGTGCATCCTAGGAAGGGAATTGTGTTGTAATCAAAAATTGATTTTACTAGGTATACTGGATAGTATAAGAGGTCCTTTTATTGCAGCTATATTGGTTGTTTGTTAAGAGATTTTATCATATGTTCAGTATAGTCTTCCCTATAAGCCATAGATGCATCAGAGAGTGTATATTAAGGCATAATTTGGAATTAATGACCCATGAACATTCCATATCAAATTATAAAGCTCTAAGTACTGGATATAATGTTTAGGGTATTCTTAAGAGCCTCAATATTCAGTAGACGAAAGAATTGCATATGAATCATTTATGTGCTTCCTATAGGGATGGATCTGAGCCATTCTAAAAGGTTGATGATTGTGCTAGGATGAAGTTTAATTATCTATTAGGTTTCACTCATCCTTTCAAAAATGTTTTAACGTTAATTTTATCATAATCATCTTTAATACAAGGTTTTATATGGGAAAATCCTAGCAGAATTTTGGCAGCATGCCGTTTGTATGTAGGAAAATTTCCTATGAAACCTGTATCTGATAGTGGGTTGTTTTCAATAGATAAGTCATATAAAGCAAGCAACAATCTAATATCTACAACTAGCATGCAAATTATATCACTGCATCCGCCATACAGGAGGCTTTCAACACAAGCATGCTTTCCAGTAGTTCAATAAACAACTCATAAAAGAAATGAACTATCCAATAGATGATATGAGCAATAACTAACAATGGATAGTTATGAGATTAGTGCAGAGTTATTCTCACAAGAGCATACAAACATATAAGCATAAATAAGAATTGAGAGCATTTTAATGTATATAATCATGAAAGAATATATGCTCCCCCTGAGTTGTGCGCTAATTCGTTTTATGCCTTTTCTTATTTTTGAAGTTCTTTTTTCGGGTTCTTTAGCCAAGTGTATTAAGATTTTCAATGATATATATCTTGACTTTAGATGCTTTCATCTTAGAGGACCAAAAGGTCACAATAGATATTTCTTTGAGAGTTCTAAGCCTATATTTGCCTCTTTTCTTATGATTTACAATAAGTGAGAGGCCTAAGTTCAAATGGCTTTGAATGTTAAGGTTCGTGCATAGGTTACTTTGAATGTTCTATTATCTAGATTGAAACCTATATTAATCATTTTAGCCATTTAACTTAATTCACAAAGTTGAAGCTCTAAAGGATTTGATTTAATGTTTGAGAACTATGCGTGTGAAGTAGATTAAATACTCTTAAGGACTATAATTTCTGTTAAGTTCGAAGAGTATTCAATATAAGTGGACATGACTCAAGATATTTTCATGGAAGTGGATATGTCCAATTGCTTAGGCAAAGAGCATTTATAAGTATTTGAATTTTCTTGAACAATGCTCTTCGGAGAATGGAAAGTATCCTATAAATATTATCACAATTTAGAACAAGGATACAAACCAAGGAAAGGATAAATCTATACCTGATATAATCGTGGTTTCGTAAAGATTTCCTATGGAGCGATTAAACCAAAATTAAAGGTTTTACAATTTAAACTCAAAGGGACCAATCCCCTAGTGGATACCTTTAATTTGATTATAGCTGTGAGAAACACTCAATATATATTAGTCATTTATGATCAATAGTGCTTTAACCCGAGAGTGATGACTTAATTTTGATTAATGAGTTTAGGGTAAAATGATATAAGGCAAGACGAATTCCCTAAAGCTCAATTATGTGCAATGGACAAAGTATGCTTAATATGTTTATATTTAAGTGTGGGTTAAGCATTTTGAATTAAATGTCAGGCATAGATGTCATGTCCATTTGGAAGTGGATAAAGATTTTTAGTATAACAAGATAGTATTTAGTGAATGTGTATACTAAGATTTTCATTTTAAGCAACAACCACTTCCCAAACCTACAGTCATCACAACCCCCTTAAACCTAGGAACTAAGGATGATTAAAAAAATATTTATGTAATGTTAATTTAGAACCATTTCACTTTTGGTCCTACGGGGTTTGCTTTCATAACTACCCATGCCATCTCCTTATCTAAGCCTCTGGAACTTCTAGATGGTCAAGTAAATTGAGTGTGCCATAACATTTCATAGAATAAGAAAATTTTGTGTAAGCGTGAAAGATTATGCTTATTTATTCTGGCTTTACTCATTAAGGCATTTTTATGACCGTGGGACTTAAAAAATCAACCCTTTTCAAAAGATTTATTTCTTTCTACTCCTAAGAGTTTATTTGAACTATACCTCTTAGATTTGAAAATCATTTCAGAATATTTGTCAATTTTTCTTTTTAAGCAAATGATTTTCATGATCTTCTTATTCTTTTTCTTCTCAAGGATAGCATGATATTCCTTCAATTTTTCTAATTGTTGAGCTATCATTTCATTTTCATTTTTGAAAGATACCTTCTTCTTGTTCACCCTAACTAGAAACTTATTCATTTTCAATAAAACATTTTCCAGTTTTTCACATAAAGGCATGCTTGATTCATGAAAAGAATTAACACAATAATTTTCACATGAATCATTGCATGCAACAACAACAGTATTTTCACAAGGAATATCAAATAATTCATCATACAATATATTGCAATTTTTTCCACAAGAATCATCATGTGCATCAATAACAAGATTATCAACATATTCAATGGATGATTCAGCACATGTAGCAACACATCATTCAACACATGAATCCTCAAATGAACTAGAGTGAGAATCATATACCTCAGGTTTTGTTGATGCATTATCCCTATCACTTACCACTCATTGAACATCTGAACATGACATCTCTGGAGTGATGGTTTCCTTTTTCTGAGTCTTTCCATATCTCTTTTCCAGCTCAACCCACATCTCCCTCATTTTTGTACATGCCAAAATCTCAAGCAAAATATTAGAGTCTAAAGCACAATATAACATGTCCATGACATATGAATTTGCATGCATTAAAGTAATATCATTTTCATCCACAGGCATACAAATTCCTTTATCAATCACTTGCTAGGCCCTCTAATTCATAGATTTTACAAATATGCACATTCTAATTTTCCAGGCAGTGTAATCAACACCACAAAATACAGGAGGACTGAAAAGTGACTGTACTTCATCGAATGGGGATACACCAATTTGAGCCATCTAGATCTTTTAGTAAAAACGATTTAAGTCAATGCTATGAGGCTCTAATACCAATCGTTGGAATTAGTGTATTCATAAGAGGGGGGGGGTTGAATTGGAATTTAAAACTTTTTCCTAGGTTTGACCTAAGTAGCAGTAGTACATTCACAACCTAGGATTTGTCTATGCAGTTCCAATACGCATAGAAAAATATAATGTGGAAATTAAATCATACGCAACATTCACACTATAACATACACGTGTAGAAATATAAAATTCGGAAATATAAATAATGCACACACGATATGTTATCGGGGTTTGACCAACTGTGCCTACGTCCTCGCCTTTAGTCCGCAAGCCCGAAAATTCCACTAAAGACTCACTTAACAAGTGGAGCGGCATTGATTACAACTAAGTCAATTACCACAGGGCTGACCTCAACCTTTACAACCAGGTCAATTAGCGAGGCTGACCCCAACCTACACCTTAACAAGATGGTGCACCTAACTTTCCTAACCAGGTCTAAGTCAATCTAGGACTATGTCAAAGCGCTAGTCTCCCTCTTCAGGCCCGTGCCTCGAAATACAACAGTATGTTCACAATCAATGAAATTGGTACAGTGATTATGCTTTCTTGTAAAGCAAATATGTACCCAGTTACGTGCAATCATATACACCACCAATAAGATATAATGAGTAAGCTCAAAGTGGTTTAATATATTAACTCTCAAATATATTCGCAATTGATGTAATCAGTGCGTGAGAGTGCAAACTAGTATGATCTTTGTATCACAAGATGTTCAATCTAAACGCTCAAATAAAGATGTCAGTCAAACTTCATATATTTCAACATGCAGATTTTGTCACGCCTCGAACCCGGAAATGGGACCCAAGGGTGAAAATGTTACCTAACCTATCTCTATATCCAATAAAACATCCAAAGATACAGTACAAAGGAAGAGGGTCCGACCTTGTGGGGTTCCCAGACACCCTATACACATCCAAACATAACAGAATATACGTAGCCCAAAAAAGGTCTTTCTATACAACCATGGTACTATACCAGAGTCTACACAAGAGTAGGAACAAGGCTCTATTATACAACGTACAACCGGTTGCCCAACATGTCTCAAAACGGCAACCCACACAATAAAAGTCCTAGCACCTACCCAAGCGCTACCCATAGTACACCGGCCACTACGCTCCCGACACAAGGACGCTAGTTCCGATTACTCGAAGGACCTGAAAAATATGTACGTACAGTAGGGGTGAGACACCTCTCAATAAAGAAGAATGCAGGTTATATCTTTGTGTGGCATTTGAGTGTTATCATGATGCAACATACGCGCAGTTAAATGGAGTCTCACTACTAATTTCACAATAGTGCATACACGCACACACACACACATGATCAACAAACTCGGTGTCATCACACCCTTCGACTTGAAGTCGGCTCGCGACATACGTCATTGGCCCGTAGCCAACCCACGAAACACAGCGCCACCGACACATGGCTAGTCCTCGATTCCCATGGCATCGTACCGGTGCTAAACTGGTGGATCCACACCCTTCAATGATTAGCCCGGATAGGCTCACGCTCTTGGGTATAGAGCCGGACACTCTACCAACCTATGGCCAGCAATTTCATACGTCCTCGGATATAGAGCCAAACACTCTCATACCTAGAACAAATTCAAAACCACGTTCCTACTCGCATTTCAACCAAACACAACATAAACATGCATGCTCATATAACCAAGCAAATCACACCCATTTGGTTATCTAAATTCATGGTTTTCCGAATATATACAGTTTAAAACAAGTCAAGGCACGACCATCCCTATAACACAGTATAAATCAACATATACATTTGGTTTTTAGAAAAACCAGGGATGCAGCCCGTCGCCCCATTTTCCCAAAACTATAATCATGAAATCCCCATAGTTTTTCTTATTAGATCCTCCCAAATTAGTAACCAAAACACACACACAAAACCGTGGACCATAGTTCCGCTGAGTCCGATTTCAAAAATAACCGATATAAACACAATTCCCCTAACCTTTTCCCCAAATAGAAAATCCTGAACTCTAAAGCCCCTAAATAGTGAACCGAGTTCCAAAACCTACAACCAACAGTACAGAAAATACTCATAACACTGTTCTATACAAAACTATTGGGTCTCAATTGAAAATTGAGCCTTACCTCTATTTTACGCCAAAACTTGAAAATGGACGAACCGAAAATTTGATCCGTAGAACTTGAAGAGAATCCTTCCACGATCCTTGTGGTAACTTTGGATTAACGATTCCAATGACGAACGGCGAAGAAATCTAGAGAGATGGAGAGTAAGAAGAGTTTCTAGAGAGATAGAGAGAGAAAATGAGATTTCTTAGGTGAGAAGTAATGAAAATATCTATTTATAGCCCTTTGACCTGGCCACTTCACGTTAATGAATTGCGTCCTCATCGACAAGATCTTATAGTCTTCTTGTCGACGAGACCATGACCTTGTCGACGAGCTTGGGATTTTCGATTTTTTGAAATCCCTCAGCTTCTCCTCGTCGATGAGCCCTGAAATTCATCGCACTTCATAATACCTCTTGGCTTCTCCTCGTCGACGAACTCTGGCTTCATCAATAAAGCTTGTTTAATTACCTTTTTACCTCTCTCTTATTTAATTAAATCCCTATTTCACGGTTTGGGTTCTTATAGTCTCCCCTCCTCACAAAAATTTCGTCCTCAAAATTTGCAATCTCTCATTGATGAACTCATTCATACAACTGAATACATACACGCAACTTTAGAAAGAAACTGGCGACTACAACAACGTAGCCCCATCATAACACATACATACATAAATACCCTCACTTATGGCGGAGGAGTACCATGGTTGCATACACATCATGTCATAGGAGTTTACAAGTACACACACTCCCAAGCCAAACCACCTATCACAACCCAAAGTAGGGTGTCGTACACATACTCAAAACAACTGTGGATACTTTTGGCGTATTTCCATTTCCAGCTCTCAAGAAGCTTCCTCAATCTCGTGGTTTTTCCATAATACCTTCACTAACGGTATCTCTCTAGTATGAAGCTTCTGAACTTTACGGTCCATAATCTGAATAGGTATCTTCTTATATGCTAAAGTATCCCCAATTTCCAAATCATCGTAACTGATAACATGTGATGGATTCAACACGTATCTCCTCAACATGGACACGTGAAACACATCGTGGACCCTCGAGAATACTGGGGGTAGTGCAATCCTGTAGGTTACCGGACCCACTCGCTCAAGAACCTTGAATGGTCCGATGTACCTCAGGCTCTACTTGCCCTTCCTCCCAAATCTCATCACCCCTTTCATCGGAGCGATACGCAGAAATAATTTACCCCCCCATCTTGAACTCTAACTCACAGTGGCGAATTTCTCCGTAACACTTCTGCCGACTCTAAGCTGATTTAATCCTCTCTCGGATCAAACCCACCTTCTCATATGTATGTTGCACAAGTTCAGGTCCTAACACTTGACGTTCACCAACCTCATCCCAACACAAAGGAGATCGACACCTCCGACCATACAAAGGCTCGAACAGTGCCATCCTGATTCTAGCCTGGAAGTTGTTATTATAAGCGAACTCTACTAGTGGCATAAACTGATCCAGCTACCACCAAAGTCTAACACACAAGCTCGCAACATATCTTCTAAGATCTGTATCGTCCCCTTTGACTGTTCATCAGTCTGGGGGGGGGGGGGAATGCTGTACTGAAAGTAAGTTTCATCCCTAATGCCTCCTGTAAGCTCGCCCAAAATCGAGAAGTAAACCTTGGGTGTCGATATGACACAATGGACACCTGTACTCCGTGCATTCGAATTATCTCCTGCACATACAGGTCTACTAGCCTACTCAAAGGGTAGCCAATCTTCATCGGTATGAAATGAGCAGATTTCGTCAACTTGTCCACGATCACCCAGATAGCATTCTGCCCGTGAAGTGCTGGTGGCAATCCGATCACAAAGTCCATGGAAATATGCTCCCATTTTCACACCGGAATAGGCAAAGGCTGCAACAGCCTTGTTGGCCTCTAATGTTCTGCTTTCACCCGCTGACACGTTAGACACTGCTCCACGAATTAAGCAATCTGCCTCTTCATACCATAGCACTATAAGGTCTCGTGCAAGTCCCGATACATCTTTGTGCTACCAGGATGTACCGTATACAAAGAACGATGCACCTCTTCCAGAATCATCCTTCTGATCTCATCATCGTTCGGAACACACAACCTGGTCTCAAATCTCAACACACCTTCCTTAGAGGTGTTGAACTCTGTAGCCAATCCCTGCTATACCTTTTCCATAACCTTTGCCAACTTTGCATCACTAGCCTGCGCGACCTTTATACGCTTAAACAAAGTCGGTTGGATCACCAAACTAGCAATGAAAGCCTGACGATCACTAGAACCAACTCTATGCCAAGGCTTTCCAGATCCTGTCTGATGTGATACTGAGTTACAACTGCAGATATAGCCGCAGGTCCCGACTTTCGACTCAACACATCAGCCACCACATTAGCTTTCCCTGGATGATAGCTGATCATGTTATCATAGTCCTTGATCAACTCTAGCCACCACCTCTGCCTCATATTCAGCTCTTTCTGCATGAAAAAAGTACCTGAGGCTTTTGTGGTTCGTGAAAATATCACACTGAACACCGTACAGGTAGTGTCACTAGATCTTCAATGCATAAATTACAACGCCCAATTCCAGATCATGCGTGGGGTAATTCTTCGCATACTCCTTAAGTTGTCGAGAAGCATAAGCTACTACCTTAGCCTTTTGCATAAGCACACATCCCAAACCTTTTAGGGACGCGTCGCTATAAATCACAAACCCACCATCCCCCAAAGAAATGGTCAAGATTAGAGCATTAACTAGTCGGTGCTTCAACTCCTGAAAGAACTGCTCGCAATCACTGGTCCACTCAAACTTCATTCCTTTCCTGGTCAATTGAGTGAGAGGCCCAGACAATTTAGAAAAACCTTCCACAAACTGACGATAATAACTCACCAGTCCTAGAAAACTCTGAACCTTCTACACATTCTTCGGCCTGGCCCAGTCAACAATAACTTCAATCTTGTTAGGATCAATTGATATACCATCACCAGTCACCACATGGCCTTAGAATGCAATATGACTCAACCAGAATTCACATTTCTTTAGTTTAGCATATAATTCCTTCTCCCACAGAATTTGTAATACTAACCTCAGATGACTCTTATGCTCTTCCAAACTCCTCGAGTATACCAGAATACCATCAATGAATACCACCACGAACCAGTCCAGGTACTCATGGAAAATCCTTTTCATAAGATCCATAAATACTGCCAGAGCATTCGTCAACTCAAAAGGAATTACTAAGAACTCGTAGTGGTCGTATCTAGTCTAGAAAGCAGTCTTCGCCACATCCTCAGATCTAACCCTCACCTGATGATATCCTGACCGTAGGTCGATCTTAGAAAAGACTTGCGGCCCCTGCAACTGGTCAAAAAGATCATCTATACAAGGTAAAGGATAGCGTTACCTTATTAATCTCATGGTAATCAATGCACATTTGCATTTACCTATCCTTCTTCTTCACAAACAATACTAGAGCTCCCCAGGGCGAAACACTAGGTCAAATGAAACCCCTATCCAATAATTCCTGCAACTACTCCTTTAAATCCTGAAGTTCTGCTGGAGCCATCCGGTACAGAGCTTTAGAGATTGGTTCCTTGCCAGGCAGCAATTCTACCGCGAACTCCACCTCACGATCCGGAGGCAAACCGGGTAAATCTTCAAGAAATATATCCGAAAAATCGTTGACTACCCAAATATCCTTGAGCCTCAACTCATCCCGCGGCGGTTCCTTCACACAAACTAGGTACCCTTGACATCCGTCCAAGAGTAACCTCTTCGCCTCTAATGTCGATAGAATCTGTGGCATCAAACGCACACATGATCGTATAAACTTGTACTCCTGCTTCCGAGGAGATCTAAACACTACCACCTTCCTACGACAGTCGATTAAAACGTAATTAAAGAACAACCAATCCATCCCTAGAATGACATCGAACCTTGACATGTCATACACTACAAGATTTGCTGATAGCAACTTCCCCTGAATTACCACTGAGCAGTCTTTCAACATCTTCCTATAGAATGATATACTCCCAGATGGTGTAGTAACAGATAACACCTCGTTCATGACTTGAGTCTCAACTCCACGCCGTCCAATAAAACTCATAGATATAAATGAATAGGTTGCACCCGAGTCAAACAAAACAAAAGCTTTATTTGAAAGCAATAATAAGGTACATGTCACTACGTTCCCTGCATGCTCAGCATCCGCTGGAGTAAGAGACTATACTCTGGCCGGAGCTGTATTCATCTGAATGGTTCCCTGAGGTATCTGATTACTACCTCGGCTCACACTAGATGCAGGCACGTCTCTCTTCAGTGCATGACGATCGTGAAACATGTGACCCGTTTGGCCACAGTTGTAATAGTTACCCCCAAATGATCGGTACTCACGCTCGTGCCATTATGGCATCTAGTACAGTGACCACTAGTCTGGCTCCTCTAAGAACCTTGGCGCTCGGTATTCTGATGGTAACCGGAGCACTTATTCCTCTTCTTCTACGATCCTTGACGGTAACCCGAGCCCTTATTCATCTAGTTCGTGTCTCCTCACACTCTGCTCGATGTCCCGCAAAACCTGCCTCGTCAAACCTCGAGGCACAGAAGGAGACTCATCACTCGCAGTTTCCTCGAAGCCACTTCTCAGGTTATTATTCTCGGGCTCCATTCTGAAATACAATAGGAATCTATCAGTATCCCTACAACATATATAGTTAACACAATTATCTATCCCCAATCGTGTTAACTACTCCCTGAAGGTTCAGGTCCGTTAACCACACTGACATGAAAGTCATCAATGGTCTGTCCTTCCTTTACTGGAATCGTAATTCTAGGAAAAACATGGAATACTCCCGTCAAATCTCGGTCTAGCAACAGAACAACCCTCAACCAACACTACCCACATCCAACATACTATACTCTGGTATGTACTCACTTCTAAGCCTAATCAAGTCTACAAGACCTAACAACCTGGTTAGCTCTGATACTGAGCTGTCACGCCCCAAACCCCGAAATAGGACCCAAGGGTGAAAATGTAACCTAACCTATCCTTGTATCCAATAAAACATCCAAAGATACAGTACAAAGGATGAGGGTCCGACCCCGTGGGGTACCCCAGGCACCCTATACACATCCAAACATAACAGAATATACACAGCGGAAAAATTCTTTCTATACAAGCATTGTACCATACCAGAGTCTGTACAAGATTAGGAACAAGACTCTATCATACAACATACAACCGGTAGCCCAACATGTCTCAAAATGGCAACCCACAAAACACAAGTCCTAGCACTCACCCAAGCGCTACCCGCAGTACACCAGCCACTACACTCCTAACACAAGGACGCTAGTTCCGGTTACTTGAAGGACTTGAAAAATATGTATATACAGCAGGGGTGAGACACCTCTCAGTAAGGAAGAATGCAGGTTATATCGGTGTGTGGCATTTGAGTGTTATCATGATGCAACATACACACAGTTAAATGCAGCTTCAGTACTAATTTCGTAACAGTGCATACGTGCACACACACACATGATCAGCAAACCCAGTGTTGTCACACCCTTCGACCTAAAGCTGGCCCATGACATACGGCGTTGGCCCATAGCTAACCCGCGAAACGCAGTGCCACCGGCACATGGCTAGTCCTGACTCCCATGGCATCATATCGGTGCTAAACTAGTGGATCCACAGCCTTCGGTGATCAGCCGGGATAGGCTCACGCCCTCGGATATAGAGTCGGACACTCTGCCAACCTATGGCCAACGATTTCATACGCCCTTGGATATAGGGTCGGAGACTCTCAGTACCTGGAACAAATTCAGAACCACGTTCCTACTCGCATTTCAACCAAACACAACATAAACATGCATGCTCATATAACCAAACAAGCCACACTCATTTGGTAATCTAAAATCATGATTTTTCAAAAATATATAGTTTAAAACAAGTCAAGGCATGACCTTCCATATAACACAATATAAATCAACATATACATTTGGTTTTCAACAAAACCAGGGACGCAGCCCGTCACCCCCTTTTCCCAAAGCTGTAATCATGAAAAAGCCATAGTTTTCCCTCTTACATCCCCCTAAATGAGTAACCAAAACACACACACAGGACTATGGACCATAGTTCCATCGAGTCCGATTTAAAAAATAACCGATATAAACACAATTCCCCTTACATTTTCCCCAAATAGCAAATCCTGAACTCTAAGGCCCCTAAACAGCGAACCGAGTTCCAAAACCTACAACCAACAGTATAGAAAATACTCACAAAACTGTTCTCTACAAAACTACCTGCTCAGAATTGAAAATCGAGTCTTACCTCAATTTTACGCCAAAACCCAAAAATGGCTGAACCGAAAATCAAATCCATAGAACTTGTAGAGAATCCTTCCATGATCCTTGTGGTAAATTTGGATTAATGATTCCAATGACGAATGGCAAAGAAATATAGAGAGATAGATAGAGAGAGAAAATGAGGTTTCTTAGCTGAGAAGTAATGAAAATATCTATTTATAGCCCTTTGACCCTGCCACTTCTCGTCGACAAATTGCGTCCTCGTCTACGAGACCTTATAGTCTTCTCATCAACGAGACCATGACCTCATCAACGAGCCTGGGATTTTCGATTTTTCAAAATCCCTCGGCTTCTCCTCGTCGACGAGCTCTAAAATTCGTCGCACTTCACAATACCTCTCGGCTTCTACTTGTCGATGAGAAATGTAAGGCCTTTGTTAACGAACTCTGGCTTTGTCGACAAAGCCTATTTAATTACCTTTTTACCCCTCACTTATTTAATTAAACTCCTATTTCACGGTTCGAGTTCTTACAGATTTTATCAATTATATAATGCTCAAGCAATGTATAAATTTGGTTTGCAAAAAGTGATTCAATCTTTGTGTTCAACAGATGATATAACTCAAAGAATATTGCAGCAAAGATTTTCACCTCATAAACAAATATCTTCCAAAATATTTTTCAAGATAAAACACAATTGATATTTGCAAATAATTATGAAAAGATTTTGTAACCAAAATAATATACTAGCTTCTCAAGATGTTGCAATGGATATGCAATCTCAGAAGATCTAACAAAGCCTTCTTAAGATAAACCTATTAACAAAGTCCCCTAAGAACACTTAAGGTTTCGCTCTCAAACAAAATCGTATCAATCAAGCACAACACATAGGAAAGCAAACCTATAGAGCAATCAGCACTCAAATCAAACTAACAAAATATTTTTGGTAATAAGAGAAGGTAAGTATAAGTGTATGGAGCTTAGAAATGAGTATTATGGATTTTGAGAATTTCAAAGAATTTCTCCTAATCAAGATTGCTAATCCCATGCTAATTATTCCAAATAAGGGGCCATTTATAAACTTCCCCATAAATATAACCGTTAAGGACATAAGTGGAATAATTAGAAAAGTTTTAATAATATTTAATTAATTTAACCTCATTTAAAAAAGTTAACCGCGGTAAAAAATTCAGAGCAACCCGAGAGCACTAGTTGACCAGGACAAGTTTGGTTGATTGAAGTTCTTGGGGTTTAGTCGATCGAGCAAGAAATGAACTATGAGTTCGGTCGACCAGACTTATATGTTCGAAGGCGATTTTCCCATTTTTCAAGGTTTGGTTGACCTGCCAAATTTGAACTAAGCCTGTCGGTCGACCAGACCGTTGAGTTCCCACGCGTGGGAACTTAGTCTACCAGAGCGTTGCAATGTATTATGGGCACAGTTGATAAGGTAGTCAATAAAGTTGACTCCTAGGGAGTTTGGTCGACCGGGGTCAAATGAACTGCAAGAGTTTGGCCAACGGGGTTATGGTCTACTTGTTGACTCGGTCTTTGGTCGGACGATCTGGGGCAAAATGTACATGAAGTGTCGGTCGACCGAGTGTGCACACTTTGTGCATTTCAGTCCGGTTTCAGCCAACAATCACCCTATTTCGAATAACTAAACATGTGTATGCATGAGTGAGTATCTTAGGGTCATTTTTAGGTCCTTTTTAAAGACACCGAAAAAATCCAGCATTGGTCAACCAAAATGTCATTTTCATTTTGAGCTTACCTCACATACCATGCCGATGATGCATGCAAATATTACAAGTCAAACCCTAATTTCTATTATAGACCCATGATGAATATGGAAAATAAATACAATCATAAATAAGGTCTTCAAGGCTTTAACTTCAACTGCTTGTGCCATTACATTGATATGCCAACTGTATACATGGACATATCCTCAAACATGCATCAAATACAATAGGTATTTGTCATTATCAAAGTCGGGCGTGACTTATAAGGTCAACAATATATTTCTAAGAGAGTAGCTCCCCCTAAGTTTATGCAATTTATCAAAAATCTATGTGGCCTCTATACTATGCATTAGACCTAACTCACGTCTAATCTGTATGAACCTATCTTCCTGAAGAGGTTTGGTGAGAATATCAGCCCACTGCTCACTAGTACACACAAACTCAAGTGCCACGTCCCCTTTCTGTACATGATCACGAATGAAATGATGTCTAATCTCATTATGCTTGGTTCGTGACTGTGGGATAGGATTTTTAGAGATGTTAATTGCACTAGTATTATCTAATCCCTTTCTAATATTAATATCAATATCATCTTCATCATCTCTTTTAGAAAATGGATTAGATTCATCAAACACAACATGAATGGATTCAATAACAGTTAATGTTCTTTTATTAAAAATTCTATATGCTTTACTGTTAAGTGAGTAGCCTAGGAAAATACCTTCATAATATTTAGAGTCAAATTTCCCTAAGTGTTCATTATCTCTAAGTACAAAGCACTTACAACTAAAGACATGAAAATAGGAAATGTTAGGTCTATGGTTGTTTCACAATTCATATGGAGTCTTATTAAGTGAGGGCCTGATTAATACTTTGTTCATTACATAATAGGTAGTGTTCATTGCTTCGGCGCAGAAATATTTGGGTAATTTGTGTTCATTAAGCATAGTCCTACCCATTTCTTGCAAGGACTTATTCTTTCTTTCTACAACTCCATTTTATCGTGGGGTTCTAGGTGAAGAAAAATTATGTGAAATTCCCTCTAGGTCACAATAGTTTTCTATGTCATCATTTTTGAATTCAGTTCTACTATCACTTCTTTTGTGTGTGATTTTGTAGCCTTTTTCATTATGAATTCTTCTACATAGTTTAGTGAATTGTAAACAAGATTCTCCTTTATGATAAAGAAATAGCACCCATGTAAACATAAAATAATCATCCACAATAACAAAACATATAATTTTCCACTTAGACTTTGAACTTGATTAGGACCAAATAAATCCAAGTGTAGCATTTCAAGTGGTCTAGTGGGGGATTTGAATTTATTTTTCTTAAAGATTGATTTGGTTTGCTTACGTATTTAATATGCATCACAAATTTTATCTTTTACAAAATATGTTTTTGGCAAGCCTTTGACTAAATCCTTTTTCACAAGTTTTGACAAAAAGATCCATACTAGCATGTCTTAAGCGTCTATGCCACAACCAACTAGCTTCGTTCATTGCAGAAAAACATGTAACTTGTCGAGAAGCTAAATTATCAAAACTAGTGGTGTATGCATTTTCATAACGTTCAGCAGTAAAAAGTACTTTGTTATCAGATTTACTCTCAACAATACATTTATCATTTTCAAAAGATACTTTATACCCTTTATCACACAATTGGCTAATACTCAACAAATTATGTTTCAAACCATCAACCAGTAATACATTATCAATAATCAGGGTAGGTTCCTTACCAACCTTACCTACACCGATGATTCTGCTTTTTGCATTGTCCCCGAATGTCACATACCATCCATCCTTAGGAGTGATGGATGCAAACTTGGCCTTGTCGCTGGTCATATGCCGTGAGCAGCCGCTATCCAAGTACTACTTGTCCTTGGATGAGGATGATCTCAAACATACCTGCAAGAAAATCTAAGTAACTTACACTGGTCCCCAAATTCTGTTGGTTCCGAAAGGGTTAGTTCCTGATTCACCTTTGACTCTCCACACCTTTTTAATTTTTACATGCTTGTTTCTAAATTGATAGTCAAACTGAATATGACCAATCTATTTTCATTTAAAGCATATCAATAGACATCAAGGATTTTTAGATGGAATTTGGGAGTTTGATTTTTGAGTAAAGTGTCCCAAGTAAAGATCAGGTCATCTCACATTTTCAATACCATTAAATCCGAGACCTTCTTTACTGAGAGAGTTTCTTTGGGCCCCAAGGAATTTTTCAAAATTACGTTAGCCCTCAGTGAATTTAAAAATAATTTTGAAGCTATCCTCTAATTTTCTTTCAAGTTCAGTCACTTTTCACATTCTTTTCTTCTTGCCAAGCAAAATGAACAGATTTTCCCATTTCAACAAGCTTTGAATAATTTTCACATTTCTTTTTCAAAAAGTCATTTTCCTTAGTCATTTTATTTAGTAATTTTAACATGCAAATATATTCATATTACAATTCTTTATAAGTAGGCATGCTATCAGAATCATAATCATCATCATCAGAATAATATGAAGATTAGGAGCAGGAAGACAATACCTCATCAACGTGTGTTGTCAAGTACAGATTAGCAACCTCCAAATCATTGCAATCTGAATCTGAATCACTGCTACTTTGTTTATCCCACGAGATGCCTACTTTCATAGCTTTCTTCTTTTTTCCTAAGCTTCTTTTTCAGCAACAAGCAATCAGGTTTGATATGTCCAACCTTGTTGCAGTTGTAGCACGTGGGAGCGTTTTATTTTTATTTTCTTTTACTAGGCTCTCCCTTCTTAGATACTGCATCTCTAAATTTCCTGTATGGCTTATTGTTCTTCATGAAGAACTTGCTGAATTTCCTAGTAAGCATAGCCATGTCATCTCTAGATTCAAGTTCACTGCACTCACTAGATGTATTAGTAGACGTTTTTGATGTAGTCACTTTTTTTTATTCTATTGTGCTAATTTAGTCTCTCATTAATAGCTAACTCATAGGTGATAAGTGAGCCTATCAGTTCGTCTAGTGACATAGCTGTAATATCTCTACCCTCTAATATGGCCGTGTCCTTTGCTTCCCAAATAGGAGGCAAATCTCAAAGGATTTTCCTAATCATTTCATATGTAGGATAGGTCTTACCTAATGCATGCAGTGAATTAATGATGTGTGTGAATCTAGTGTACATGCTCTGTATGGACTCACCATTGTTCATCCTAAATGCTTCATACGCACTAGTCAACATATCAATCCTACTATCCTTCACATCTCTAGTACCCTCATTGGTGATCTCTAACTTATCCCATATCTCTTTAGAAGAAGAACATGCCATAACTCTATTAAATTCATTAACATCAAGTCCATAATAGAGGTTATTCATGGAGGTAGCATTTATACTAAGAGCTTTCATATAATCATTAGTATATTCCTCTTCGGTCTTAGGAACTCTAGTTTCACCTTTAGTTTTCATAGGAACATAGTTTCCTTTAGAGACAACTCTCCACACCTTCCAGTCAATATTATGAAGGTAAATATACATCCTTTGTTTCCAGAAGGTGTAATTGACACCGCTAAAAATAAGAGGACGTGTGGAAAAGGGTCCCTCAGGGAAAAGGGCTACAGTGTTATGAGCCATCTAGATTTTTGTAAAAAAACATTTAAGTCTAAGCTACTAGGCTTTGATACCAATTATTAGTTTTACTGTAATCCCAAGAAGGGGGTGAATTGGTATTTTAAAATTTTTATCTCCTAAGTCTAATTTCCAATACCACTATTACATAACCCTAGGGTCAATCTAAAGCAAATAATTAAATTAATTAATAAATACAGCCGAAATTAAATTACATAAATAAATTACTCAAGCAAGTACAGTAAATCAAGTATGACACCAGATATGTTATCGAGGTTTGGCAAATGTGTCTATGTCCCCGCCTTGGCTCACAAACACAAGGATTTCACTATGGTTCACTTAACGGATGGAGTGGCACCTAACACAACCAGGTCAATTAATGGGGCTGACCTAAACCTATACAATCATTCCAGGCTAGATTATCACCCCTTCAGGCCATGCCTGGAATACAACAGATTCACAATACAATTTGTGTACAAAGTGTATGCTTCTCAAACAAGAAGCTTTGTACCAGTATAGTGAACACACTACAGTATGATAGGATATGATAAGTTCAACGTAGTCTTAATATCTACTCTTGAAATAATGCTAGTATATCAATCAGAATGTGAGAGTGTATTGTGTTAGGATCTTTGTGTCAAGATAATAATATCAATCACAAGATGCAGTAACAAAGATCTTCAGCACACAAGCAAATATCTTAAAAAAAATTTTCTCAAAAATAAGCACAAGACACATTTAAGATTGATTTGTAAAAATTATTTCACAAAAAAAATACAATACAAGCTCTTGAGTATTGTAATGATAATGCAAAACTCACAAGCTCTAAGGAGTTTTCCCAAGGAAGACTTATTGATAAAGTCTCCAAGAAAAACTTTAAGCTTACTCTCAAGTAAAAAAAAAATCTCAATCAAACATAGCAGATGAGAGTGTAAGCTTTATATAATGATCACAAGGAAACTCTTACTAAACCGATTTTTGCATTAGGAATGAGTAAGAATGGAAGTAGAGAGCTTGAATATGAAAAATAGGGTTTTTTGAGTTTCAAAGAGAATTTTCTAATGATATTTGCTAATTGGTTACTAATCCATCCAAATGAGGGGGTATATATAGACACCCCAAAAATTATAACCGTTCAAGACCTATTGGGTATTTTGAGAAAGTTTAAATAGGGTTAATAAAAATTAACCACGCTTTAACCTTGGTAAAATTCGAGCAACCCAAGAGGTTCGGTAGACCATTTTTAAGGTTCGGTTGACCAGATTGCTCAGTTCGGTCAACTAAGGTGTTTTTGAATTGAGCTGATGGTCGACTAGTCTTGAGGTGAATTTTGAACCTCTGAGGTTCGATCGACCAGGCTAAGATCGGTTGATCAAATTTGGATGTTTAGTCGATCGAGCTATTTTTTAACTTTAAGTTTGGTCAACCAGGGTGTCGAGATTTTCTTACATGCTAGTTTGGTCGACTAGGGCATTAACATTCATTTTAAAGATGATTGACCAAATGGTCAAACTTTTGACCTTAGGGTGGTTCAGTCGATCGAAGATCTATGTGTGTTTTGGTTCAGTCGACTGAACACATAGAGATTGTGCATTTTAGTCCAAATTTCATTTTGAAGTCACCCCTATTCACATGATTATTACTTTTAAGATATATGGGGACTTTTTCATGCATTATATTTGGACCTAAGGTCAGTCTAAGGTCTTTGAGCTTATCTTGTCCTATGATGCATGCAATGCATTAATTATTAGAGACCATTGATATTTAAATATTACAAACCCAAATAAAACTTAATTCAATTACAATGAATAAATGTTTTGGGTCTTTATCTTCTTCAAGTCTATGTGTATGCACCATATGATACTTTCAATTGATCCTGTACACAAACTCATCAACCATTAAATATCAAAGTATTTGTTATAATAAAAATGGGATATGATCTATAAGGTCAACACGATGGGTTACACATCCTATCCTAATACCCCTTGTCTCAACACCAACACTCAACAACTTTAATTCTCATTTCCAGTTCCTTAAATATTTAATTCCGCCATAACCTTTCTCTCTCAATAGATAATATACTCTAAATCCTTCTTTAAAAAGTAGTACCTACAAAATTTAGTAATCAAGTTGCAATACGATTAGGATCCTTAGTAACCACTCCCCTATCATCCTCTAATTCGAGAATAAAATTTCTTCTTCTCCTACCACCAAGATTTCTATGGACGAGTGTTAGAGTTAGAATACCAGTCCCTAAATCAATTTATTCCCGTCTCATGCCTCCAACTCATCTCATGAGCAATTTTCTAACTCCTGATGTATCAAAATCTTAGTTCTTAAAATTATTTTATCATATTTAAAATGAACATTTTCCTATTAAGTACTCACAATAAATGCTTACTCAGTTTTGCATTTTGCCAATTAAACAGGCTCCTTCATTTAGAATGTATCTATGAGCTTTAAAAGAAAGGAGTGCTCAAGCAGTACATTAGACTCCACAGTAGGGAATCTTATTAGTAATATCATGACAACCAAGAATCTAATAATTCTTGACATATTGTTAAGCCCAAATCCCTAATACCTTTGCGATCGCTTTTAAAACCTCCCAACACAGAACTTCACAAGGAAACCTCAGCAACAATCTTATTCTATAATAAAAACAAAGGTGGGTACCAATCTTGAAAAACTCTTGTATTATCCAAGAAGACAATAGGAAACTCATCATCATAGGCAGTACTTAAACTTAATTTATTATTGTCCCATACCAAGGTATTATATTCTTGCGTGCACACACGCCTATAGATTTAATCATAAGTTAATTAAAATTTAATTCATGATCTAACATGGACATTTTCATTTATTTAAATGCACATGTATCTTTGACTCCACTATTCTCATGAATACATCACCAAAATCTGCTTACTCCTACTACATGAGTCCAAACTTCAAACAACCATAAGCTATGTACATTCACTTTTCTTGACCCTGTTATGGGTGGAAGCCTCATACAATAGGCCAAACCCAACTTAAGTGACCTCCAAAACCTAAACAAGAATTTTTAAATATTTTCCCAATACAATTGGTTTATCTACAAAATAACTCTTAACTAAGACCTTATCATCGACTTCCAATTCAATTTCTGAAACACAAGGGAACGGTGAACCTCCATAATCTCCATAATAATTGCTTCATTTTGTAACAATAGATTTAAGGATATATGAAAAGAAAACTTACCAAAACTAAGGTATTCGAAGCCTTTCTTATCTTGCATCACCTTACTAAAGATTTTGGAAACCCTTGGGTATGGAAACATAATTGTAAGACAAGGAAACATTCCTACATGCAGTGATACAGAATCATTATCCAATAACTTTATTTCTTCATTACAATTCCCTCAAAACTAATGTACGCGAGCCTTCATAGACTTATGCTTGGAAAATAAGCAACTAAATTGAGCAATCAATTAAACAAAAATATCAATTTCCTAAATAATCTAGAATCTCACTCCTCAAGCATTAGTATCCTAAAATTTTGAAGATTTTCCCCCAATGAAATCACCTTAAATAAATAACCAAAAATATATCATTAACATTTGTAAGTTAAAATAATATCTTGGTAACAAACTGCATTATTTCCCTACTATAAGAAAGAATTCAACCTCAAATTGTAAAAATGTAAAGACCACAACTATTTTTCTTCTTCAACTAATTCAACATGTTGTGGGTTGAACCCCAAATGCATTGGTTCAACAATTCTAGTAGCAACTTCCTCAACTACCTTTCCTCATTGGTTTACCTCTTTTGAATGAACCCAAAAGGAAAGCTTCTCTTCTAATTAACACTACTCCGACCCAAAGAACGATACCCATTTAGAACCACCAAAATTTTCACATTACCCCCCACTATTCACCGAATATAAACAACCGGATATGACATCCTTCCATCCTTGGGGTGACTGCTTGCAAACTAAACCGCAACTATACTCATCTTCTCCAAACCCACAATCGCGAGCAACTCATGCAAAAACCTTTACTATTCATTTGTAAACCCAACTTTATAAGTTTAACATTCTAATTTTCTTTTGTCCCCATCCAACTCTTTATCTCGCTAACTTTTTGTAATGAGTACTTTTCTTCAATTTTCCAAATCCATCTAACCACGAAATAAGGAAATCTAACCCACATTAGCCGCAAATTTGGGTTTTCTCCTCCAAACAAAACACCCTATCCAAACTTTCCCACTTGCAAATTAAGGGTTCTCTTTTAATCTGACACTATTCTATGGAAGTTTCATTTCCATACTATATATATGTGCTTGTTTATTTGAATTCTAATTCCATACATTAAATAACTTTGATGGTTTCCAACCAAAATTTTCCTTAACTCATCAACTTAATATGCTAGATTATCTTATTAAAGAGATGCAAGAATTGTAACTTCCAAAAATGAAATGACTGGCCTGACTGATCATGGGATGAGTCTTAAGACACCTTATGCATCGTAGTCTCTTTTACATGTTGATATTCCCTTGGGTGTTGCATACATTCCTATGGGCTAGTAATATGATTTCTTATTGCAGGATCTTCTCAAACTCACCTGAATTAATTATTTCCATATCCTTTTGTGTGTGGCCCCATTCAATTTAAATTTATCCCATTATTTTTTTTTCTTATTTCCTTTAACCAATTAAAAAGATTCTTACTCTTTGAAATTATAAATTCATTGGATGCTTGACTCATGGGATATAAAATAATGTCTTCTTTTCCTATTTTGCTCTAACAAAATCTACATTTACTTTCGTGACATTTTTATGGCAGCCTGAAATTGAATTTTGACCCTATACTCTCCTTAGAAAGTGATCTAAGGACCCATAACTGACTTATGGAAAGATTGAATATTTTCTTTAAGCACAAGAATTAAGAGAGAAAATAACATACACCAATGAAGTATAACTTTTAATGAAACCTGAGGATAATCAGTAACCACATGGACTTCACCATTAAAGAACACCTAAGATTTCTAAGCATCTAAATTGGAAGATAACCACTAACATTCTTTTAGTTACTCTTAAATACACGAACACTAAACCATAAAGGAACCATAGAGAGCTAGAAGTATATTCTAATGTGCAAAGGGGCACACATTCCAAAAGTGCACAAAATTCTATTGCAAATATTCTAGTATCGCAAATGATAGTTCATTCCTTGCAGTGACTATTTACACAAGACAAGATCATAGTGCAACATTTCGGGAGAAAAACGTCAATGGTTTGCCGTGACTTTTTTGAAACTGTCGACTGTTCAAGAAAAATAATAGAAAACCCTCGATGAATTTATGTTTATAGTTGCGAGAAAAAACTCCAAAATTCCACTTGCTTGCTATATTTTACTCCGCTACACATCCTATATCTGATCGCTCTTACCATAGCTAGCCTACCCATTCCTACCCTCATCCTACTTCATTTCTATATTATGGTAATAATCATCCCTAGAGTCTATAGAATCTGTATCCTAAGCTCTGATACCAACTCTGAAGATCCAAAATAAATTTCATATTTAAAATTCTTTGAGACCACTTGAAATTAATGTTTTCATACAGTGGAAGACCTCTATTGACTTTTTGAGTCCGATCCCTATTTTGATGCTGACAAAGCATCAGTTTCTTATGTGCGTTTTTAAGTGCTTGAATAGGTTTACTATTCAACAAACACATAAGGAAAAGGGGAAATGGAAGCTAGAAGACCTAAAGTTTACTTCAACTAGCACATTCCATGGGGTGAAGAGCAAAAGAAGAAGACATTTTGTTATTAATTGTATTGCATTTAATTTTTTATATCTCTGGTATGTAATAATCCAATATGTTTGAATGCTCGGAACGACCATAGATAGACCCTAGGGACCAACAAATTTCACTAAAAACCTTTTTCTAAAAAGACTAAAATCATACAAAGTTTTTGGAATAGCTTTAGGGTCAAAATCGGGGAAAAAACAAAGCCTTTGGTCGACCGACACTATATTTTTTGGGCAAAATATTCATTGCTAATGCTCTCGGTTGACCGAACCATTGTTGCCTAGAAGTCAAAGTTTGACTTGCTAGGTCGACCGAACCTGTGGCAATATAAAAGCCACGGTTGACTGAATGGTCAAAAGTCAACATTTGATTTCGCTTGGTCGACCATTCCAGTTTGAACACACCGCCCTCGGTCGACCGAACCAACACGTGTTTGACACCCAACTACTTGGTCGACCAAACCTTGTAGTTCATTTTTACCATGGTCGACTGAAGCCATAGGATTGATCAACTGAACGTTACCTTGGTTGATTGAACCTATGAAAGGTTCAAAATCGCCCTGATATGGTTTACCAAACTTGCAGTTCAAATTATCCATGGTCGATCAAACTTAGTGATATGGTCGATCGAACCATCAATATAGTCGACCGAACCTCTCGGCTTGGAAATTTTTTAAAGGGCATAAACATCATTAACTTTTATTAAACTTTTCCAAAATACTGAGTGTGTCCCTAACAGTCATAATTTTCAGAAAATATATAAATACCTACTCCATAACTCAAATTAGCAACTTTGATTAATCTAAAATTCTTTCTAAACCTTTGTTAATCAAAGTTCCCCCAAACCATTTTTTATTGCTAAAATCTCTTCTTTGGGGCAAAATCTTTCAAGCAAAACTCTCCAACTCTCTTCCACTCTTTCACTTCAAAATTACTCTTAAAGAGAGCATATTTATTTTTGGGCATTTATTTTTATATGCTTACTCTCACTTATTATTTATTTTTGAAAATCTTTTTGAGAGTATGGCTTTGGTTTCTCCCGATTATTTCCTTGATAAATATTTTTGGGAGAAAATTATTTATAGCACAAATATTTTCTTGAGCTTAAATTCCTAGATTCTCCAAATATTCTTTATTTGCAAAAATATTTATCGAAGTACAATAATACTCATTTTTCACATATATTTTATTTGTGCAAATATTATTTAGATAAGCACCTTTACTCTACTGAGCATAATGCATATCATTAAAAAGTGCATATATTTTATGAGCTTAAATGTGTACATCTCAGCTTATTGTTTGAAGCATATAATATGTATAAAAATGTTTTTATTGCATCGGTTGGGTTTAGTACGGAATTGAACTGGAGAGTCTTTGCCTCGTAAGTGAGACTAGTTTGGTTCAGCTTGAAAATTAAAGTAGGGAGTCTCAATCTCGAAACTAAGACAAGTTGGGCTCATCCTTGTAATTGAGTTGGGGTTTACCTCGCCCTGTAAGGAGAGGTTGTAATGACTTCTTCTCCACCCGTTTAAGTGAGCAGGTTTAATGGAATCCTTGGGGGGTATGCCCAAGGTGGGGTATAGGCTGGTTTGACTGAACCTCGATAACAAATATTGTGTGTTGCTCTCCCCTTATCTTATTTAATTTATGCCCTTTAAATTCAACATGTGTATGCTTGTTCATTTATGGTCAAAATTATTTGCATGCGCACTTCTATTTAAATGAGATATGCTGCACATGTATGTTCACACTTATAACTTAATCATTTTTCATACACGTTATTATATTGAATGGGATATGATATATGGTGAATCAGCATAAATGTTTAATTTAACCAAAATGTTTTAAAACCTAATTCACCCCCCCCCCCCCCACCCTCTTGGGATGACACCAATTCCAACAACCTCCAATACACATTACCAAAGTACTGATTATCCCAATATAACAATATCATTTCTAATATCACAAATAACACTAATAAAATTTTAAATGCATTAAAAACATAATTTAATAAAGATCTATTCAAAATAAAACCTTCTATCTCACCCACGCTTCATTGCGCTACTCTGATCATTGTTATACTCCACAGCGCATTTGAAAAATATTGAATAATCATGGGATGAGACACCTCTCAGTAAGAAGGAATAAATTATAATCAGTACGTGACAAATGAGCTCTTAGCATGAGTAAAATATATATAACCATTAATTTAGCTGTAAAGAAACTACATTTAAACTGTAACTCTCACTTATAATTGAAAACATATTTATCTTCTAGTCAAACATACTTTAACTTAATAAATAAACTTTTTTTCATAAATCTGCATAAATATATTCGTAGTATAATTTCTTTTCTTTCTTTCCCTAATAGTACTGGCATACTATCATGAATTAACTCCACATGATCGGGTTGTGCAGCCCGAGGCGTAGTGATTAAAAAAAAATTAAAATTAATTAATTAAAGAATAAAAATTATATTATTATATTATATTATAAATAAATAAATATATATATATATATATATATATATATATAAACCTTCGTGAAGCCTTTGCTTTAGGAAGGAATTTACATTTCCTTAAGGAAATCTCCCCCCCATTCTCGCTGTCTCTCTCTCTCTCTCTCTCTCTCTCTCTCTCTCTCTCTCTCTCTCTCTCCTCAATTTCTTCCCCGATTCTCGACTAATTGAAGAACGGAAAATACCATTGGATTCTATTCTCGGCCAACAACATTTTAACCGGAGTGGACTTGTGATTAGGGCGTCATAGGCACCACTCCTAGGATAAGGTAAACTCTCTCTCTCTCTCTCTCTCTCTCTCTCTCTCTCTCCTCAATTGTTCCTCAAATCTTTAGCCAAATCGACGATCGGACGCCACCACGAAGTCCTAACTTTGATTCTCGTCATTTTTATCGGAGCAAATTTTCAATTTGGGTTTCCTAGGTACCACTCTAAGGTTAGGGTAAGGATAATGAAATTATATCCGTTAATTATTTTTAAAGTTTAATTAGTTATTTGGAGTGTGTGGACTTAGGAAATATTAAAATAATTGTAATTCTGGGGTTGAGTTGATTGAACCAAGGAAATGTGATTTCAGGGTTTTGAGCTCCAAAACGCTGTAGGCTAGGGTTTTAGGATCGTCACAGGAATCTCTCAGTAAGCAAGTAAGGGGAATAAATTATAACAGATATTTTTGGGAAATTAATTGATTGATTAAAGTATGTGAAAATGGGAATATGGTATATACTATTGGAAAATTATGATATGAATATTTCCCTTATGATTATTATATTGTGAATAACCATTTAAAATTGTGTGGCATGAGGAATGTGAAATAACAGCTTTATATTGGGAATGTGAATGATACTGAAATATATGATTTGTACTGAGAATTGTTGATATATTGCTATATTTTATGCAAATATGAAAATACAAGAAACTTAGAAATATTTTTATACAAAAATAATGATATGAGAAACCCAGTTATATTCTATATAAAAATGATGAAATGCAATATACAGATATGTTTTTACTTAAAATTGATGATATATGAAATATACAAATATGTTTTATGCAAAAATGATGAAATGAGATGAGAATTATATAGAAATAATGAGAATTACAGAAATGATGAAATGAGAAATACACAAATGTGTTTTATACTAAAATGATGATATGTGAAATACTTAAAGATGTTTTATACAGAAATGTTGAACAGAGAATTATACAGAAATGATGATATATATTCATAGACTTGATGAGAATTATATATACATAATGAAATATGAATACTGAGCACGATATCGTTGCTAGCATTGTTTTAGTGCAACCACACATCTGGTACAGAGTGTAGTGAGACAGTGGATTGGGCCTGTGAAGGGTTGTGTTACCCCCTAGGGTCTAGACCAGTATTGGGTAGGCCAATTGTACTATAAACGTGTTCCTTGTTTTGATCTAACGGTGTAGGCCAACCATGGTTAGGTCTAGCCTTCGGGCCGCACAACCTGGTCATATGGGGTGACTACATGACAAAGTGATTATCCTCAGGATGGTTTCTCATTACATATGCAATAATGAACAATTATGAGCTACAAACGTGTAGTCTATTTTATACAGGTGGGCGCTCATGAGCTAGAAAATATTTATGAAAAGTGAAAAATGAAATGAATAGCCATGAGTTACAGACGCATAGTTTATTCTATACTGGTGGATACTCATGAGCTAGACTATGAAAATGAAAAGGAATGATATGAGAAATGAACAACCATGGATTACAGACGCGTTGTGCTATATGCTGGTGGATACCCCTGGGCTAGAGTATGATTATGAATATGAGAAATGATAGAGTACGTATATGATATAAGAAATTAATGAGTACGTATATGATTATGAAAATGATATGAAAGTTTATGGCACTATTTTTTATATATGATTATGAGTACATATCGGTATATTTTCTCAGTTGTTGTAATTATTTAAATGGATGTGTTAATATATATAAACTCATGTGCCACACACTGTCAATAATTTATTCCGTCTTACTGAGTGGTGTGTTACCTAGAATCTAAATATTTCAGGAAATATGGATGGATGAGCAGAGAGAGCCCTGAGGTAAAGCAAACCGTAGTACCCTTGTAACCAGGGTAAGTGGTTGAGTATGGGATATGTTTTGTGTAACCCTTAGACTATTTTATGGATTTGTGGGGGTGTATATAAGTGTGTAGAGGTCTTAGAACTCTGGTATTGTATTGTATTTTGGACCCAGACACAATATGTATTCTATTGCGTGGATAGTATGTTTGGATGGATTGAATATCCGATACCCCCTTTAGGGTCAGGTTATATGTAATATATGGTATTAGAGTTAGTTGATAGATGATGATTGATTATTATTGTTTGGAAAAAAATGATAGAAAAATTAGGTCATCACAGTTCTGTATCAGAGCGTAGAATTGCTAGGTTCTGTAGACTTTAGCGGAATACAATACCAAAGTGTAGGAATGGATCTTAATAAGAGTAGGAGATGGGTAGATTGGGATATGGGTTAGTCATTGTTGGAGGTTAAAGATTGGAATTTAAGGTTCTATGTTGCATCCTGGATGTAGGATATTATGTGGTGGTTTTTGTTATTTTTATGGGATGACGATTCCAGGAAAGCCATAGTAAACTATCGCCAGTTCTTGTTTCAAAGTGGTAAGACTAAATCTTAAATTGGGAATGAAAATGTTAAGATGAATGGTTATAGGAGAATATCTTATGGTTCTTAGCCTCATGAGTGTATTAGTTGTGTTATGATGATAGAGTTCTAAGACTATTTTGTTCCATTTTCAGGATGGACCTTGGAAGTACCAATGCATATGCTGGAGGTGATGATGTAGGGCCTTCTAGTATGGGTAGCGGAGACCCAGATGCGGTGCTACGTAGTGTCACCCAGCAAGTAATAGTAGAGATGGCCAGAAGTTCTGGGGAATAGGGATGCACGATTGAGAAGTTCACACGTATGCATCCCTTATCATTCTATGGAGAGGCCGAATCATTTGTGGCTGAGAACTGGGTCCAGGAGATGGAGGAGACGTTGGCAGTTCTCTTGTGCACTGGGGACCAGAAAGTATCCTTTACTACGTTTAAGTTGACAAGAGAAGCTAAACGCTGGTGGAGATCAATGAGGTTATTGGAGAAGCAGTGGCCTAAGCCTGTAGCTATGATGTGGAGTTGCTTGAGAGAGTTATTTTTCGAGCGTTATTTCCCCGCTACTATGCGAAATGCTAAAGCGGAAAAATTCCTAAATCTGACTCAGGGACACATGACGGTACAGAAGTATGCCGCTAGATTCATTGAGCTATCCCGATTCGCCCTATATATGGTGCTAGATAAGGAAAAGAAGGCGAGAAAATTTGAGGAGGGCCTGAGATAGGGTTTATGTGCGTAGGTTGTGGGCTTTTAGGTCTAGAAATTTTTAGAGCTGGTAGATAAAGCCACAGTTAAAAGACCAACCTACAGAAAGGGGCTGGAGCACAGAATTAGAGGAAGAGGTCCATGTCTCCTAATTTTTAAGCAGGTACCAACTTGGGGCCTTGGAGGAAATAGGGTTGTAGAGGAGGTCAAAGACAATGGATGGCAGACTGAGTTGTACAGGGCAAACCATTGCACCCTCTCTGCCCTAGGTGCCATAGGAGACATCCAAGAGACTGTTGGGCCATAGAGGTGATTTGTTATCGTTGTAGTCGACCTGGACACATAGCACGAAATTATTGTGCACCACTGGGTAATGTGTCTGCTCCTAGACCATACCGAGGAGATCATCATGCACCTTGAGGTGGTCAGTAGAGGAATACCGCCCCAGCATGGGTTTATGCTTTGACACCAGAAGACGATGAGGCGGTAGGAGACGTATTGATAGGTGTTGTTTCAATTTTGTCATATAAAGCTATTATTTTTTTTTGATTTAGGGGCGACTCATTCCTTTATAGCATGGGAATTTATCAAGTTTTGTGGGTTAGAAACTCAGCCCTTAGATGTTAGTTTGTTAGTGACTACACCGACTAGGACAGTAGTGTTATGTAGAAAGGTACTCAAAAACTATGTAATCTGTATTCAGGGAGGACCTTGCTAGCTAATTTGATAGTTTTGGATATGCATGGTTTTGAGATAATTCTACGGATGGACTAGCTAACTGTTAACTATGCCAGTATTGACTGTTACCTAACAGAGGTAGTGTTCAGACCTCGAGGAGAGTGGGAGACAGATTTGTGGGGACACGTGTGCACACCCCACCAAAAATGTTATTGACCATACATGTAAAGAGATTGCTTATAGAGGGATGTTAGGGGTATCTAGCTTGTGTAAAGGAAGTGCTGGAAGGGGAATTAAAATAGGAGGATATCCCGATAGTGAGGGATTTTTCTGATGTGTTTTCGGAGGAGTTACCAGGATTGCCTCCTGATCAAGAATTTGAGTTTGGAATTGACCTAACTCTGGGGACAATGCCAATTTCTAAAGCACTATACAAACTGTCGCCGATAGAATTAAAAGAGTTGAAAGAGCAGCAGCAAGAGTTGTTATACAAAGGGTTTATCAAGCCTAGCGTGTCACCCTGGGCAGTGCCGGTATTGTTTGTGAGAAAGAAAGATAGATTGATGAGAATGTGCATCGACTACAGAGAAATCAATAAGGAAACTATTAAAAATAAATACCCGCTTCCCCACATTAATGATTTGTTTGACCAGCTTCAGGGGACAGATTTTCTCCAAGATTAAGCTATGATCTGGGTACCATAAAGTAAAATTCAAGGAGAAGGATGTTATGAAAACAGTGTTCAGAACACAGTATGGCCATTATGAATTTTTGGTTATGCCATTTGGATTGACAAATGCCCCTTCTATATTTATGGACTTGATGAACAGGGTCTTCCACTAGTATTTGGGCCAGTTCATGGTGGTGTTTATTGATAACATTCTGGTATATTCGAAGAGTTATGAAGAGCACAAGGACCATTTGAGGACAATATTGTAGATCTTGAGGGAAAGGAGATTATATGCCAAATTTAAGAAATGCAAGTTTTGGCTGGAGCAAGTAGTGTTCCTCGGGCATGTTGTACCTTGTGGTGGTATCTCTATTGATCCAAGTACGATTGAGGTGGTAGTGGATTGAGCACGACTGAAGAATGTGTAGGAGATCAGAAGCTTCTTGGGACTGGTAGGATACTATCGTCGATTTGTAGAAAGATTCTCTAAACTGTCAGGCCCTTTAACCATAATGACTAGGAAGAATGCAAGTTTTGAATGGATTGATGAGTGTGAACAGAGCTTCCAAGAGTTAAAACAGCGACTCATCACTGCATCGGTTCTGACAATTCCTTCTCGAGAAGAAGGTTTTGTAATTTACAGTGATGTGTCACTCAAAGGGCTCGTGTATGTTCTAATGTAGTGAGGGAAAGGTGTAACATATGTGTAACAACTTTAAGAATAATGATATTTAAATAATAAAGAGAGAGGGAAATGGAAACATAAATGGAAGGAGTGCACTTTGAATATAATAACCCGAAAAATTTTTACACAGGGCCTCGTCAACAAACACAAGGAGTTCATCGACGAGCGCATAAGTTGGCCTCGTTGATGAAGCCACGCCTCGTCGATGAGAAAATATCAAGAGAGGTTTTGGGGGATAGTCTGAAATTCATCAACGAGGGAGGAAGATTTATCGACGAAATTCCTTAAAGACTCATCAACGAGGTGACGTGTCTCGTCGACGAATCCAGGGCTATAAATTGCCAAAACTCAAATTTTTCAGCAAAATTATGGCGCAAAAGGCTCTTTCTCTCTTTAAAAACATCCCTACCTCCTTCTCTCTTCGATCCTGGCCCCATTTCTTGCCGGATTGAAGATCTGACGCCATCACGACACTCCTAACGAAGTTCTCTACAAGTCTGTCAAAGCGGATCGTTGGTGGAAGGGGTTTGAAATTCATCCCAAATTCAGGGTAAGGTGTTTTGTTCAGAATATGCTTCCTCAACAGTTATAAGAAATGTTGTAGGCAAGAAAATACTAATGTTTTGCTCTTGGGAATGTCGTTTTCAGGATGTTGAGTGGAGAACCCTGCGGGTGTAGGGCTAGAGTACAGTAAGGACTTTTCAGATTTAAGGTAAGGGAAATATGCTATGCTAGGAATTTTTATAATGTTATCAAAGATTTGACACATATGTATATACCAACTTATTACCTAGTTTTACAAAATATGAGTTTTAAATGCTTGTGTGGCATGAGTAGATATTTATGTGATGAAAAACTTATATAGTTTTCACAGTATATCATACTATACTAAATACACAGATATAGATAGTATATTACAGATATTTATCCAGAATAGTATATTATAGTTTTACTTAGATCAGTATGTTATAGTTTTATACAGACAAGTATATTATAGATATTTATCCAGAATAGTATATTATAGTTTTACTCAGATCAGTACATTACAGCTTTATTCAAAACAATATATATAGTATTTGTAGTATGCCATGTTTCCTACTGCCATAACATACAAAATATACAGACAGAGTATATAGACAGAAATACAGAGATAGCATCAAGATGCTACAGATACAACATACAGAGATTACAGTATTTATAGTACAAAAGATAGCGTTATGGTAATTTTGGAAACATGATGAAAAAAGTAAAAGAGTGTATATATGTATATATATATATATATATATATATATATGAGATCCCTGTGAAAATGTTACAGACAGATACAGATAAAGAATACAGAGCACGGTACCGTTGCTATATATAGATAGAGTGCAACCACATATCTCGGACAGTGTGTGGGTACCGTCAACTATGCGCGGACAGTATGCAGCTCCCCAATTCGCTGGGTTGAGGGGGCCGGTTTGACGAGGTAGCATCCAGTCTCATGCCTAGGAGAGTATGCAGTTTGGCAAGGGTGAGGTAGTGTAGAGTATGATGACTTACCTGGAGGGCCGACTAGGTTAAGTCCCGCATACGAGCACAACCCTATCATGAGGAGTCAAATCATGACATACATGGTTCTAGGGATAAAGCATAGTTATGTATATGTATACAGTTTTACAACTTTTGTTGTATATAGTATGATATTAGCAGTATGAATGATAGAAAGTTCAGATGATACATACATTTTAAGTTACTATACATGCGATATATGTGTTTTACATATTTACCAGATCATGCAGTTTTATATGCTATTATTATAGTTTTACAACTTGGTCGCCACACACTAGTAATAGCATATTTCCACTTACTGAGCGTCTTCTCACCCCATTACTTTATCATTTTTCAGGTGAGCTAGTAAGGCGAGAAGATCAGGCTCGTGGATAGTGAGTTTTTTTGATTACCCTAGTTGTAGGTTGAGTTTTTGACAGATTTTTGTTTCTTTGGGGTAGATGATACTGGAAGGAATTATTTTGTATGGCTATGGTCTATATATACTGGATTCTAGTATTGTATAGTATATGTGGTTATATGATTTATGTTTCCGCTGCATAGATATGTTTATTGTATATAGGAATACCCCAGTGTGCTTTGGGGTCTGAGATTTCATAGCAAGGGTATTAGAGCAATTTTTATGGAAAAAAAAATGTCTTAATTTTGAGGAAGTTACAATATTCTTCACAACAACTCAAAGAATATGAAAATAATTACCCTACCCATGATCTGGAGTTAGCAATGGTGGTTTACGCATTGAAAATTTGGAGACACTATTTGTTTGGGGGTAGGTGTGAGATCTTCACAGATCATAATAGCTTGAAGTACTTTTTTACACAAAAAGGAATTAAATATAAGGCAGAGGAGATGGCTAGAGCTAATTAAAGATTATGATTGCATGGCGTGGTAGTGTCCATTGTATTGGACCGAGACCCACGGTTAACATTTCATTTCTGGAGGAGTTTGCAAGGAGCCATGGGTTCTTTATTGACGTTCAACACAATATTTCATCCTTAGACCAATGGACAGATGGAGAGGACCATTAAATACTGGAGGATATGCTGCAAGCTTATGTGCTAGACTTCAGAGGTAGTTGGATAAAGTTTTTGCCATTATTTGAATTTGCATATAGTAACAACTGCTAGGCCAGCATTGGGATGGCCCCATATGAAGCGTTATATGGTAGGAGGTGCCGATCTCCATTATACTATGATGAAATTGGTGAAAGACAAATTTTGGGTCTAGAGTTAGTCCAACAGACTTATGATAAGATCAAACTTATTAGAGATAGAATCAGAACAACTCAGAATCTGTAGAAAAGTTATACAGATAGTCACCGACGAGAGTTGGAGTTTGATACAAGGGACCATGTGTTTTTGAAAGTTGCATCGATAAAGGAAATTATGAGATTTGGGAAGAAGGGTAAGCTGAGCCCTACTTTTATTGGATCATTCGAGATATTGGAAAGAGTGAGTCTAGTTGCCTATAGGTTGGTGTTACCACTAGTGCTGTCCAGAATTCATAATACATTCCATGTATCTATGTTGAGGAAATATGTCCCAAATCCCTCCTATGTGATTAATTATGAGACACTGGAGCTTAAATATACTTTGTCATATGAAGAAGTGCCGGTGCATATTTTAAATCAAAAGGATCAGGAGCTACACACAAAAAGGATTCCATTGGTAAAAGTGTTATGGTACAACCACGCAATTGAAGAAGCTTCATGGGAATTGGAAGATAAGATGCGTCAGAGGTATCCACACTTGTTCAGTGGAGCTCAAAGTTGAGCTAGTAAGAGTAAAAGTAAATGACAATGTATGATTACTGACTTGTATAGCGTATGATAATTAGTGTTTTTGGTTTTGATTTTGAATAGTTTTAGGAGAGTTTTTTTTTTTTTTTATGTGAATTATTGTAATATCCTATAACCCTCCTAAGTAACCACGGTATTCCTCCACCATAAGTGAGGGTTATTAATAAATTTTGGACGGGATCGCTTGTGGGTGGCCATCGGCTCTTTCTAGAGCCGGATAAACATTTTAGTGATTCCTAAAGGAGATTGTAATAAGAGTAGGATTATATTTAACAAATTTAGAGGATGAAATTTGTATAAGAAGGGGAGAATATAGTGATTAAAAAAAATTAAAATTATAATTATAATTAAAATTAATTAATAATTGTTAAATAAAATAATATAATATAATAAATATAATATAAAAATATTAATATATATATATATATATATAAAATCCTTCCTGAAGGAATTTGCATTTCCTTAAGGAAATCTCCCCCCATTCTCGCCGTCTCTCGCTCTCTCTCTCTCTCTCTCTCCTCAATTTCTTCCCCGATTTTCGGCTGATTGAAGAACGGAAAATACCACTGGTGTTAGAATTGGTGTATAAATAATAAGGGGGGGGGGGGTGAATTGGAACTTTAAAACTTTTACCTAAGTTAAACCAGATATCAGTAATACACAACCTAGAGTCTTTCTTAGCATATACCAATTGCGCAGATAAAAATAATATGCGAAAATTAAATCATGCGCAACTTTCACAATATATCAAATATAAAATACATGTGCAGGAATATAAAGTGCTGAAAATTAAAAGTAGACACTTGATATGTTATCGGGGTTCGGGCAATACTACTTACGTCCCCACCTCAGCTCATAAGCCCGAGGATTCCACTAATGCTTACTTAACAGGTGGAACAGAATTGGATAAAATACCAGGTCAAATTACAAGGGCTAACCTCAACCTTTACAACCTCTCCTTAATAGGGCGGAGAAGACCCATCTCAGGTCACGCCTGAATCACAACCATGAATATTAAATTGCGTACAATTCAACTGCTTCTCAATTAAGCAAATATGTACCAATATGCACAAGCCATAATCGATGCACTCATAGATAATAGTATTTATGCTCAAGTGAGATCTTGAAAATTTAATTCAAGATAATATATTCAACAAGTGAATATTCAAGGTTACCTCAAAACCCTAATCAAGTATCACACAAATATTTTATAAAATATAATCACAATAGATACTTAAAGTTTAATCTTGCAAAAGATTTATCAAATAAAGTATGCAAGCTCTCAAGTCTTGCAATTTGAATGTAAAAACTAGGAAGCTAAAAACAAGTTATTCCCAATCAAATACTTATACACGAAATATTATGTGAATAAACTGTCGCGACGTCCCGGGAGCGCGTGTGCCCCGGGCGGCGAAATTAAAAATTATTTTTATTTTTAAGGAAAAACATGGAATATTGGAGTGGCCACTAACCTTTAGTGTGGTTAGAACACATGATTACTACCCCGTTAGGGGTAGAATCGGTCTACATTACCAGAGTTGGGGACGGGAGTTCGATTACGCGAGGGGAAGGTACGAACACCCCCTACGCGCCCGTTCTTACGAACGGTACCTAATTAATTTGAAATTATCTCTAAGTTAATCTAATAAGTCTCTAAATTAATCCTTTTTGTGAATTTATAAATACCTATGAAAAATAAATAAATAAATAAATATATGCATATATTCCCTCAGAGCTAAGGGTACGTGAGGCCCAAAGGCTCGTACCCCGCAATAAAATCATAGGGATAAAATCGAAAATAATTTACAAAATACACTTCCAAATTTTGAAAATTTTCTAGGGTTTTTCTAAGTATTGAAATACTAGTTGGAAGGTTTTTGGAACTAAAAAAAAAAAAATGATTTTTAAGTTTCAAAGTATTTTCCTTACCTTTTTCTATTTTTTCTGATTTTTTTCATATTTTTACTGTATTTTGAAATAATAAATCAAAAGTATTTTTTAGAATTTTCTCCTAATTTTCTATTTTTTATTATTTTCTGTATTTTACAAAAAGTTCAAATAGCTAATAACAAAAAATAATATATTACTTAAAATATAAATCATAACACGTAAAAATTATATCATAATATCGAAATATCAATATAAATCCTAACTGTTAATAATCAACCTAACTTTAATACTATAATTTAGTATGGAAATAATCAAACCCTAGAAATACGCACTAAATATTATGTACAACCTACACCTTATAAAATAAAACAATCACAACCCTAATACTAGGTATACGACTTGAATATTATATACTTAAATAACTACATTTGATATTACTGCGTTTAAACACTAAAACATACACCATTCTATATCAATATTATTAATACAATGAGAATTCAAACTTTAACTATTAAAAATAAATTTCTACAATGAAGTTTCTATACTCATATTTAGTATCTAGAGATAAATAAATAAACAAATAAGCATGAACAAATATCATATACTAACTATTTAATATATATATATATATATATAATCAAAAGGTTGATCCTGCATATATAAAAAAAAAATGTAACTAATAAAAATTAACACTAAAACATACACCATAACTTTTAAAACTCCTATATCAATATTATTAATACAATGAGAATTCAAACTTTAACTATTAAAATAAATTTCTACAATGAAGTTTCTACACTCATATTTAATATCTAGAGATAAATAAATAAACAAATAAGCATGAACAAATATCATATACTAACTATTTAATATATATATAATCAAAAGGTTGATCCTGCATATATATGAAAAAAAAATGTAACTAATAAAAATTAACACTAAAACATACACCATAACTTTTAAAACTCCTATATCAATATTATTAATACAATGAGAATTCAAACTTTAACTATCAAAAATGAAGTTTCTACAATCATATTTAATATCTAAAGATAAATAAACAAATATCACAAACTGAATATTTAATATATACAATCAAAAGCTTAATCCTGCATATTAAAAAAACACAACTAATAAAAATTAGTTAACCATTTGATTTATACACATACCTAATGAAGAATTGAACTTTAAATATTAAAACAGAAGCAAACAACACCAACTATGAAAAAAAACAATGTGCCACACAATAAACACAAAAGAAATAAAACATGGATAAGTATAGGCAGGTGGGTGTGTGTGTGTGTGCAAGGGTGTGTGCGCATGTGTGGGTTCTGCAAGATATACATACTGTAACATAAAAAAAAAAAAAAAAAAACTTAAACTCTACGTAATAAAATACAAGCTAAACCAATATATATGTATCAGTGTGTGCGTGCACGTATATACAGCAGAGAGACTTACAGAGAGGGGGTCGGTGCTGACAGCTGGCTGGAGGGGGACCAGAGCAGGAGCTCTGGCTACGTTTGGTGCGGACTTGCTGGTGCGTGACTGGAACGTAAAGCTGGAGAACTGCTGTCGGGGCTCGTGGTGGCTGGAGGCGGAGGTTGCAGAGAGTGACGACGGTGGGAGGTTTCGCCGCCGAAACTCGCGGCTGGAGTCTTTGCTGGTGGGATCTGGGCGACTGCAGTGTGTGGCTGAGAGCTTGTTGAACGCCGACGAAGGTGAGGTCGTGAGGGCTGGCAGCTGGATGGAGGTGGCTCACGGTCTACAACTAGACGGAGGCGGCGAGAAGGAGAGACCGGTGCTGCTCGTGGGGGGTTGGCTGAGCGAGGGTGGTCTGGCGCAGCTGTGGTGATGGTGGCTGGCTGGTTGAGAGAAGCAGTCGCATGGGAGAGTTGTGCTACGGAGAGGATGATCGAAGGTGAGAAGCCGGGAGTTTGGCTTGGAGCCGGTAAGAAGAAGAAGAAGTTGAAGAAGAAGAAGAAGAAGAAGACGAAGAATTTGAGGAGCAGCGGCTGGAGTTGCCGCTGCTGCTGTGCGTGCAAGACAGAGTTTTTTTTTTGTGCTCTACGCCTGTTCGTGCGCTGCCCCCGGCTCCCCTTAGAAGAGAATAAAAGGGTCCTTATATAACAAAAAAAAAATAGAAACCCTAACCCTCTTTTTTCCTTTTTGGTTTATGGTATTTTAATTATATTTTTTTTCTTTTGGAAATAATATATATGAGTATAATTACTAATATGGTAATAAGGATATAATAAAAATAATAATAAGGTAAAAATAATAAAGTGAAAACAATAAATAATAGCAAGAGTAATAAAAATTAATGATAATAGCCAAATAATAATGTTAATAAAAATACTAATAATAATAATAATAATAATGGTAAATATAGTGGTGAGAATAACAAATAAAAACAAAAATAATAATAATAAAAATAATAATAATAATAAGCCACTTATAACACTATAGGAAAATAACAATAATATAATAATAGTAATAATAATAAATTACTTATATCAATGCGGGAAAATAAATAATAATAATATAATTACTTATATCAATATAGGAAAATAATAATAATAAAATAATAGTAATAATAATAAATTACTTATATCAATATGGAAAAATAATTAACAATAATAATAATATTTAAAAAAATAAAAATAAAAATAATAATAATATTGTAAATAACAACAATAGAAATCATAATAATAATAATAATAATAATAATAATAATAATAATAATAATAATAATAATAATAATAATAGATTGGTAAATAAGAATAAAAAATGATAATGGTAAAGTAATAATAATAATAATAATAATAATAATAATAATAATAATAATAAAGTAATAAATATAATGAAAACTAATAATAATAATAATAATAATAATAATAATAAAGAAAATAATAATAATAAGATTAATGAAAATTAATAATAATAATAATAATAATAATAATAATAATAATAAATAAAATAATAAAAATAATAATAATAATAATAAAATAATAATAATAATAATAATAGTAATAAATATATTGGGCCTGGGTAAAAATGGGGTGTCTACATAAACAATCAAGAAAAAACTCTCAAAAAGGTTTTTTCAAATATGTATGAATATGAGAGAGTATTGTCAAGGAAATGATTTTAAATGTGCACACAATAAAACAATCAAATCTTCCTACACCTTACAATTGATTTGCAAGTGAGGAGAACTAGAAAAACAAACTCTCTATTTCAAAATGATATTTGCTAGTATGTAAGAGAGTATGAAAAATATGCTTGGAATGTTGAGTATGTAGCAAAAGAGGTATAAAAGATTTGAGATAATTTTTCCTAATTACTTTTGCTAATCTCGTTGCTAATCAAGGAAAATGAGGGGGTTATAGAACAACAACACCAAGATCTTTTTTGAAGAAACGATAGAAGAGATAACACAAAGTTTTATTACAACAATTGGATTACAACAATCTATCCAACCATGCACTCACTAAATGAGCTTCAATGGCGAGAGGACAACAAATAGAAAAACAAAGAAGGACACAATCTTGCAGTCGAGATGTGTGTGGCACTCCGGTGGGGGTAGGGGGTCTTACTTATAGCCCTTAGTCCGTGGAAGAAGCACATGGGTGGCTCACCTACCATTGTAGGTGGTGGTAGCTTACCTACCATGGTCCACTTTGACAATAGTGGTCAACTTTGACATTAGAGGCCATCTTTGAGATTAGTGGTCGTCTTTAACATTAGTGGTCGCCTTTGACACTAGTGGCCGTCTTTGACATACTGTGCCCATGGTTCACACTAGATAGGCTATACCGACTCAGGGGGCGTTGCTCCTCATACCCCCCCGCCCACCGATGGCGTTGCCCTTGAACCCCCGTGTCGTGGAGGGGAACGTCTTCTCTCTTCGTAGTACCATTGCGGTCTACCGCTTCGACCTAATCTGAACCATACATCAAGTAAGAGTGCCAATTAACTTGTGGGACGTGGGCATTGCACACATATAAACCAACACCCCCTCCCTCAATGTCCACCTACACTCTTGAACCAATACCAAGCGCATTCCGATGCTTCTGGAAGTCGGAACTACCCAATGCTTTGGTGAAGATATCTGCATGATTATCTTCTATTGGGCAATACTCCATCTCAACAACCTCATCCTCAATCAGTTCTCGTATGTAGTGATATTGAATCTTAATGTGCTTGGTTCTTGCATGGAACATCGGGTTCTTGTTGACCTTACAAGGCTTAAAACCTTGTTTTGATGCTAACAAACAAGTGGGACTTAAGATATTTGGTTAAGTGATGATTTTAGGGCTCACATATATGGAAACAAGGTCAAAGATCTCATAAGGATCAAATGAATCTTAACGAATCAAAGCATGGTTTTAAAGATGATATGTGAAAGCTTGAAGTCAAGATGGAACCAAAAAAGCAAAGCAAGAGAGCCAAAGAAAAGCAAAGTGCTTAAAACAAAACAAGCATGAAAACTTGAGTGTTTCAAAATGTCAAATTGTCCTAGAAGTCTTTATGTAAGTGCTTCATATTTTAAATATCTTTTTGAAATATTGTTGAAGTTCTTTAGGGGATATATATGGACTTAGAGACCTATTTTAAAATCTCGGAAAACGTTTCATGAAAGATCAAATCAAAAGAGTAAAACTAATTTTGAAAAACTAAAAATGAAAAACCAAAAAATGGACTGGTTAGCCATCTAACCAGAAAAACACTGAGATTGGCTAGCCGATTGAAAAAGACATCAAAGCGGATAAACTGCCTAGCCGACTGACAATTTGCACTGGAATCAGTCAGCCGACTGACATGCCCAACCGATTGACTATTTTGTAACTGTGTCGAACCAGCCGACTGACATTTATTTGGGTTAAATTATAAACAGATAGAAAGGTGTCAGCCACCTATCTAGCCGACTGACCTTGTGAAAAGCATTACAAAGTCGCCTGCCTAGCTGACTGACTCCACGAGATTTCAAATTTTTGAACTTAACAAGAAAATTCTAAAAATTAGTTTTTCAAATGTGAATGTTATAAAAACTTGGAGGAAACTCCAAGTAAATACTACCTTAATCCCAAGAAATTAACACACAAGCAAATACACAGCAAACTTGCATTCAATCTCTCAATATCTCTCAAAGTTCTCTATTGCTCATACTCTTGCTGCAGGAAATCATCTGAATTGCTGCTGAAACATCAACCTACGGTTCTCATACTGAGTTTTCTCAATCACTAAAGAAAAATTGGTGAATTCTATACTTGAGCTTCAATTCTATTTCTTATTGGTATTTAAATTATTGAAGTACCTAGTGCCGAATTTGTACTAATCTACTTTGTTTAGAGAGTGTTCTTGTACGCAACTACTCTTTTGTATTCTTGTAGTGTTTTTGCACGATTCAAGGAGTTTGAATCATTGGCTAAGCGTGGGGATATCGCTTAGAGAGGCGGGCTCTAACCTAATTGAAGGAGTGACTAAGTGAGGGGATATCACTTGGAGAGGCGGACTCTAGCCCACTTAAGGAGTGTGTAAAAGGTGTTGTTTCGCCCAGAAAAGGAACTAGTTTTAGTGAATCCTTTGGTGGTTTGCCAAAGGCGAGGACATAGGTTGGGTATAAGTTGAACCTTGTAAAAGCCATGGTCTCACTCTTTTTTTCCCTTGCTCTTTATTTTCATCACATATAAGTTGCATGGATGATTTAATTTCTTAATCATATACACTACGTAAATTTGGAAATTAAGTAAACTTAAAGCCTAATTTTGATTTGGACTGCGAAAACCGAAAGGGAGTACGTTGGTTAAACCATACTTTACGAAAACCATAAGGGAGTACGTTAATTGGTTAACACCCAAAGATAAATTAACTAAGAGTTTATTTGAATTCTAAATTTTGGGAAGAGTATGAATGTTTTGTTCAAAATCATTTTGAGAAAGCTAATTCATTATCAAAAAGATTGCATTAACCACAGGGCTTGAATCAAATTCATATCCACAGGGCTTATATAAACAAACAACCATCTTAAGTTCTTACATTACTAAAGTGTTGTATACTTTAATCTTGGTTTGGTTGTTTTCTTTCAAATTTTTTGGTTGATTGATTATTTGAATGATTGAATGTTTGTGTGGTTGTGGATTAAAGAAAGAAATAAATTTTTGCTAAAAGTTTGAAAAATCAACAACAAGTAAAAGAATTCATTAAAAGAATTAAAAGAGGTTAAGGATTCTTAAAAAGAATTAAAAGGAAATTTTTAAAACCAATTCACCCCCTCCCCTCTTGGCACTACACCTTGTTTTTTAGTTCTTATTGATCGCTATGTAACTTTGATTGTCACAGTGAATCGGAGTTGCAACATTTATCATTATCTCAGTATTAGTAAGAAGTCTTATTATCTAGATAGTTTCACATGAGGTGAGACAATCTGACTTGTACTTGGCTTCTGTGGATGATAGCAACATTGTTGGCTGCTTCTTACTTGTCCACAAGATAATCCCATTCCTAAAGAGAAAACAATATCTAGAACTGACTTTCTGCAATCAATATCTCCTGCCTAATCAGAGTCACAATATCTAATTAGTGAGTTCTCTTATGTATAAGAGATGCAAAAATAAGGAGTCCCTTTTTTATACTTAAGGACCCTCATTCTAGCCAGTGAATTTCTCGTGGCTTATTTGCAAATCTACTCAGAATACCAACTACAAAACTGATATTGGGCTTTGTGTTGCACAGGTACACCAAACTCCCAATTAGGTTTCTGTACCTTTTTGTATCAACAAGTGGATAGGGATCTTCAATAGAGAGCTTAATGTTTACTTCCATTGGAGTAACCACTAGAGTGCATTCTGCCATACCAAATGCATTCAATCACTCTTGAGAATATCGTTGCGGAGAAATAAAGATTTCTCCTAGATGATGCCACACTTCAATGCCTAAGAAGAAGTGGAGTAGCCCCAAGTCTGTCATCTCGAATTCTGAGCATAGGCCTTCATGGATGTTCTTGATCTTCTCCTCGTGGTCACCTATAAGCACAAGATCATCTACATATAGTACAATTATAACATACATCTCATTCTCCTTCAGTACATATAAATTTGAATCAGAGGTACTTTTAAAAAATCCATAATTGGTGAATAAAGAATCAATCCTCTGGTACTAAGCTCTGGGGGCTTGTTTCAGCGCATACGAGGCTTTCTTCAACCTGCACACTTTGTTGTCTAAATTTGGCAATTCAAATCCTAGTGGTTGCATCACATAAACCTCCTTTTTAAGATGACCATTGAGGAATGCAGACTTTACGTCCATTCGAAATAGCACCCAGCTTCTGTGTGCAGTAGTAGCCAAAACAAGATGGATTGTTTCTATGTGGGCTGTTGGTGCAAAGGTTTTAGTAACATCAAAACCTTCCACCTAAAAAAATCCTCGTGCTACAAGGTGAGGCTTGTACTTCTCTAAAGTGCCATTGGCTTTATATTTTACCTTCCATATCCACTTCGTGCTGATTACCTTCCTATGAGGGGGACGATCCACAATCTCCCAAGTATCATTTTTCATGATACTTTCATATTTAGCTTCCATAGCAGTTCTCCACTTCGGATAAGCCAACTCTTCATTTAGGCTACTTGGTTCCTTAACTGTACTGATTATATCAGCCATTAAGGCCATATTTACTAAGTGTTCTGCTGATCGATGTTGTTCTTCTATTCTCTTCGACCTTCGAGGTCCATCAGGTTGTGAACTTTGATTCACAAGTTCTAGATTGCCTTCGTCAAAGAACTGTTGTACACACATAGGGTGTGGCTTCTGAAAAGGTGCTACTGGTACAACAGGCTGGTTTTGAATTTCTTCATCATTCATCTCAATCTGCTACTCTAAGCGAGGCATATAGTGGGTTACTTTATCGGTTGATGATAAAGTGGGTCGATCTCTATCTCCCACTGAGTGTGGTCCTTATCAAATACCACATCTCGGTTTGTGACGATCTTCTTTGCCTCTACATCATACAAATGATATGTCTTTGATTCTGTACTGTATCTCAAGAAGATGCACTTTCGACTCTTGTCATCAAACTTCCTTCGACTGTCATCTGGAACATGCGCAAAACATCTGCAACCAAATGTTCTAAGATGAGAAATGGAGGGTTTCTTACAAGAGTAAGCCTCGTGAGGTGTTTTGTTCCCCAAAGCTTTAGTGAAGCATCGATTAAGGATATACACAGCTGTATTAACAACTTCAGCCCAAAACGATTTTGGAAGATTTTGTGCCTTCATCATTGCTCTGGCCATCCCCATCACAGTGCAATTTCTTTGTTCCACAACGCCATTCTGTTATGGAGTTTTTGGTGCCAATAATTGGTGTTTGATGCCAAATGCACTAGAATAATTGTTGAACTCCCCTAATGTGAACTCACCTCCTCGATCTGTTCAAAGTTTCTTTAATTGTAAACCTGTCTCATTTTCAACAAGTTTATACCATACTTTAAATTTTACGAAAGCCTCAACCTTATCATGAAGAAAGTACACCCACATCTTTCTATTATAATCGTCGATTAACAGCATAAAATAGAAAGATCCTCCTAGTGCAGGAGTAGTCATTTTACCACAGAGATCTGCACGTACCAGCTCTAGAGGAAGCTTTGATTTGTTGTTGCTCTCTTGTGGAAATGACATACGATGTTTCTTGCCCAGCATGCAAGCTTCACAAGGTTCTGCAGTATCAACTACTACAGGTAGATCAACCACCATTTCTATAACGACCTGCTTAATTTACTACATAATCAACCACATTAATGCCCTAACACCATTAACGTAAAGCATAACAAAGTCAACCCGAACCCGTGGGTAATGGGGACACACCTGTCATACATAGAGGACACCTAAGCAACAGTAAATATAAATTTCATATATTCAACCATAGAATACAATACCAGAGTTACTTACATATCATTATATTTCTGTATATATACAATCTTCAAAATACCAAAAGATAAAACTAGGATCTTACTTTAAAAACCTACTGACCCCAGTTCAAAAGACTCACCCTCCTAATGGGGTAGTGCAACCATCTCAATGGCGCGGGGCTCAGTCCACCTATCTTTCGGGGTTCCCTAAAATGGTTTAAGCTTGGATGAGACACCTCTCAGTAAGGGAAATAAACTAAATACAGTTGTATGACAACATGAATATTTACATGCTATAATAAATATACAATACATGTCACATGCTTGAAAACATTGATAATAATATAACTGAGTAAACATATAATTTCATAGTTTTATTAAATCATATTGTATCTCACTGTACATAAAATCAACTGATATAACTAGTAGTTATGAAATTTACCGAGGATGAATAGCTAGTTGATGTCATGTATTACCCCCATGATAGGTTGTGTAACCCAAAGGCGAGACCTAACAATGGCTGGTCGACCACTGCCGAGTCAAAAATGTTTATAAGTACGATGGGCCCGCTACACCCTGGTTCGGACTGCCAAGTGGACGTTTATAACTCTACACTGAAAGCCACATCGACTATCTATCTCTGACCCCCTCTACTAGTAGGAGCAGTTAGCATAAGTTTGAACTGAACTAAACTGTATAGCTACAGTACCATGCTCCTGATAACTGATATGAACTATCATCCGAGTTCTAATAACATACAATACATGATAATATACTGTTTTAACATAAATAAATTGATAGCATTTTCTGAATTTTGTGATAACACGGTCTTGCGTTGGATACATACATACTGCAACCTTGCACTAAAAACATGCATAACTGCGGCTTTGCGCCGGCTATCACGGCCTTGCGCTGAACATATCATACATACTGATCTGAATAAATGTATTGTTTATTATATATTCTGAAATCATAGTTTATTGTATTATCATGTTATTCCTGCAAATAACTAAAACATGCTTTTTTTTGTAAAATTGACTTAACATAATACAATATGTGTAAAATAATATTCATGCCACACAGACTGAATAAAATCATGAATTCTATTCTGAAATCACATTTCCTGACATTTCATTCTACAAACATACTTCCATGTAACAGTAGTATTTTCCCAAATATATTCCATAATACATGTTTCCTAAAAATAAATATGCTATTAAATAATAATAATTTTCGCAAAAAATTACTGCTTTAGTTTACTCCCTTAGCTGACTATTGAAAAGCCCCTAAAACTACTAGTCCTACACCCGCAGGGTTCCCCGTTCAACCCCCTGAAATAACATTGCTCCGAACAAAACTTCAGCATTTCTTTAAGTACTACATTTTCTACAACTTTAGGAAAGCCAAATACTAAATAAAAAGTCTTACCCTAAATTTGGGATGGAGTCCAAGTTAGCCCCACCAACAATCCACTCCAGCAGACTTGAAGGGAAACTTCCCAAGAGTGTCATGGCTGCCTCAGATTGTCGAACCGGTAAGAGATCGGCCCAAAATCTTAGAGAGAATGGAGAGGGGACAAACATGAGAGAGAGAGAGAGAGAGAGAGAGAGAGAGAGAGAGAGAGAGAGAGAGAGAATCTTTTTTGTTTTGAGAATTCTACGTTGAAATCTTAGTTTAGGGCTAGTTATACACCTGCACTTGTCGACGAGACACGTCACCTCGTCGACGGGGCCACGAAGGGAGTTCGTTGATGGATGCTTATTACTCGTCAAAGAAATTTAGAACTTAAAAAACTGCCTCTCAATATCTTCTTGTCGATGAGACACGTGTCATTATTGATGATCCCATCAAGTGTGTTCGTTGACGAGACGCTATTTAAATTCCAATTAAAATTTCCCTTTCTCTCTCCTTTCCCTTATTATTTAATTATTATAATTTCTTTGGGTTTCTACATTCTCCCCTCCTTATAAAAATTTCATCCTCAAAATTTACTAACCATATGATTCACCATCCCCTAAAGATAAACAATCTACTTATTTCATTACTTACCCTCACTTATGCCGAAGGAATACCGTGGTTACATTCAGCGTTTTGGGAGATTACATATACAAAAATAAAATTCCCCCAAAACTAAAATACTACTTACTAACTAAACTAATACATACACTAACTAACCTACAAAAGAAACATTTTATAACCACTTACACTTTCCTGATTATAACTAAACCCCATGGAACAATTACAGGTATATTTGTCTTATTTGTTCCTCAAGCTCCCAAGATGCTTCTTCTATTGCATGATTTCTCCACAGGACTTTTACTGGAGAAATCTTCTTATTACGTAATTCCTGTTCTTTCTTGTCCAGAATATGTACTTGTACCTCCTCATAAACTAGTGAATCACTGAGCTCTAATTCACCATAACTGATTACATGAGAAGGGACTGGGACATATTTCCTCAACATGGAGACATGGAATACGTCGTGTATCCTGGACAACATAGGTGGTAAAGCTAACCTGTAGGCAACCGGCCCTACTTTTTCTAGAATGTCAAACGGGACAATGAACCTAGGGCTAAGTTTACCTTTATTTCCAAATCTTATAACTCCTTTTAACGGAGCTATTTTCAAAAACACATGATCGCCAATATCAAACTCCAATTTCTCGTGACAGTTATCGGCGTAACTCTTCTATCAGTTCTGAGCTACATTGATTCTATCTTTGATGAGCCGAACCTTATCATATGCTTACTGCACTAACTCTGGTCCCACAACTCTCCATTCACCCATCTCATCCCAATATAGAGGAGAACAACATCTTCTACCATAAAGTGCCTCAAACGGTGTCATGCCAGTGCTAACCTAATAACTGTTATTGTATGTAAACTCCACTAATTGCATGAACTAAGTCCAACTAACCTCAAAGTCTAGTGCGCATGCTCAAATCATATCTTCTAATATCTAAATCGTCCTCTGAGTCTGCCCATCTCACAGAGGATGGAACGTCATGCTAAAAGATAACTAAGACCCTAGAGCCTCCTACAAGCTCCTCCGAAAATGTGACGTGAAACGCGGGTCTCAATCTGACACTATAGACACAGGCACATCGTGAGAATGAACTATCTCCTGAATATAAACCTCTTCCAGTCTATTAATGGAGTAGATGATCTTGATAGGAAGGAAATGAGAGGTCTTAGTCAAATGATCTACAATCACTCAAATTGCATTCTAGCTATGCAATGCTGCCGGAAGCCCTGAAACAAATTCCATAGATATATGATCCCATTTCCACTATGGGATAAAAAGTGGCTGCAACTGGCCTACTGGCCTCTGGTGCTTAGCTTTTACCTACTGGAACATCAAATATTGTGCTACATACTCGGCAATCTCCTTCTTTAGACAACTCCACCAATAAGACTCTTGCAAATCCCTATATATTTTCTTGCTGCCGGGGATGAACTGTGTATAAAGATCTGTGAGCCTCTTCTAAAATGGTCTTTTTGATATCAGCATCAGTAGGAACACATAATCTATAATGGAACCATAGAGTTCCATCATTTGTAATACAAATTTCTCTCCCTAACCACTCTGTACTTTGACCATTACCTCTGCTAATTCTGGATCGTCTTTCTGAGTAGCTTTAATCCTTTCCTATAGAGTAGGTTGTACCACTAAACTGGAAATACATGCCTGAGGGTCACTCCTGACCAACTCCATGCCGAGTCTCTCCAAATCCATCATGATCAGATACTGAATGTCCATAGTTGCTAGTGCTGGTCCCACAGACTTCCTACTTAGCGCATCAGCTACCATGTTTGCTTTCCCTAGGTGGTAACTAATAGTACAATCAAAATATTTAATAAGCTCCAACCACCTTCTCTGCCTCATGTTCAGTTCCTTTTGAGTGAAAAAATATTTTAAACTCTTATGGTCGAAGAAGATTTCGCATCGCTCGCCATACAGGTAATGCCTCCAAATCTTCAATGCATGTACTACTACAGCCAATTCAAGATCATGGGTAGGGTAGTTCTTTTTATACTCTTTTAACTGCCTGGAAGCATACACTACCACCCTACCATGCTACATCAATACACAGTCAAGTCCCTTCAAGGATGCATCACTGTAGATAACATAACCCTCACCCCCTGACGGGATGATCAACACTGGTGCCGTGACAAGCCTTTGCTTCAATTCCTGGAAGCTCTGCTCATAGTTGTCGTCCCACTCAAACCTGACGTTCTTCCTAGTAAGTTGTGTCAAAGGCCCTAATAATGCTGAGAATCCCTTACCAAAACGATGGTAACAACCAGCCAGCTCCAAGAAACTCCTAATCTCCTGGATGTTCCTTGGTCTAACCCTATTCACTACCGCATCAATTTTATTAGGATCCACAGAAATTCCATTCCCTAAGATAACATGCCCCAAAAACGCAACCTTTTCGAGCCATAATTCACATTTGTTGAACTTGACATACAACTTCTTTTCCCTGAGAGTCTGTAAGACCCGCCTCAAATACGTCTTATGCTCCTCGTAGCTCCTCAAATAGACCAATACATCATCAATAAAAATAACAAAAAATTGGTCTAATTATTGGTAGAAGATTCTATTCATTAAATCCATAAATATTGCTTGAGCATTCATCAAACCAAAAGGCATAACAAGAAACTCATAATGCCCATACCTGGTCCAAAAGGCTGTTTTCGATACATCTTCTGCCCTTACCTTTACTAAATTGTAACATCCTCAAATTCTTACCCTTTTTTTTTTTGTATATCTACATCCATACCTAAGCAGCGGAAACACAATCATATAACCATTTATATATACATGCTAAACAAAACCAGAATCCAGTATATACAAGCCATATTCATACAAAATAAACCCCTCCATCATCATCTACCTCAAAAATACAAAACCCTGTCATAACTCACCCTCCAATCGGGGTAATCACATAAACTTCCTATTCGTGAGCCTATTTTGCTCACCTAGCTGCCTCACCTGAAAAATGGTAAAGTAATGGGCTGAGTCAATGCTCAATAAGTAGAAATATGCTATTACTAGTGTGTGGCGACTGAGTCATAAAATTATAATAATAGTATTAAAAAAAAACTGTATACTCTGGCAATTCTGTACAACACACGTATAATAACTTAAAACATTTGTATCATCTGAACTTTCTATCATTCATAATGCTACATCATACTATATACAATAAAAGCTGTAAAAACAGTATATACATACATAACTATGTTCTTTCCCTGGGACTCTGTATGTCATGATTTGACCCCTCATGACAGGGTTGTGTTGCCCATAGGCGGGACTTAACCTGGTCGGCCCTCCAAGTAAGTCACTATACTCTACACTACCTCAGCCTGGCCAAACTGCATACTCTCCTAGGCACGGGACTAGCTACCTCAGCCCGACCAAACTATATACTCTCCTAGGCACGAGACTTGCTGCTACCTTGTCAAATCAGCCCCCTCAACCCAGCGAACTGGGGAGCTACATATTCTCCGAGCACGGCTGACGATACCCATGTACTATATGAGATATGTGGTTACACTCTATCTATATCTAGCAATGGTACCATGTTCTGTATTCTGTGTTTATATTGTATCTGTCTGTAATCTTTCCACAGGGATCTGATACGATTTATATATACATACTCTACTCTTTATACTATTTTCATTATATTTTCAAAATAACCATAACACTATATTGTTGTACTGTAAATACTGTAATATATCTGTAGCATCTTGATGCTATAACTGTGTAGTCTGTCTGTACTTTCTTTCTATATAATATGTCTGTACTTTCTTTCTATATAATCTGTCTGTACTTACTTTCTATATAATCTGAGTGTTATGGAATTTTGAGAATAACGTAACTTTCTATATACACTGTTCTGAATAAATATCTGTATACTGATATGTATATAAATATCTATCTATATATATATATATATATATATATATGTAAATTATATCTGTATAAAATCTGTAATTATCTCACTATATCTGTATAACTTGAAATACTGAAAACTACATAAAACCCCATGTCAATATCATATACTCAGACCACACATGCTTTAAAAATTTATATCCTCTATAATATCTATATACATGCATACATATATAAAATTTCTGATAACATAAGTAAATCTCCTAGCATAGCATATTTCCTTTATCTTAACTTTGAAAAATCCCTATAAAATCTTGGCTCTATGCCCGCAGGGTTCTTAGTTCAAAATCCTGAAAACAAAATCCCCTAGAACAAAATATCAGTATTTTCTTACCTACATCATTTTTCATAACTATAAGGAAGGCATAATCTTAACAAAATACCTTACCCTGGATTTGGGATGAATTTCAAATCAACTTTCCCTATGATCTGCTCCAGCAGACTTGCAAAGAACTTTACCAGGAGCATCGTGGTAGCCTCAGATCTTCGATCCGGCGAGAAACGGGCCCAGAATCGAAGAGAGAAGTGGGAGAGACCGTAGAAAAGAGAGAGGGGAGAGAGAGAAGCACTAAAATTGAATAAAAATTTGAGTTTTTCACTATTTATAGGGTCAGATTCGTTGATGAGACACGTCACCTCGTTGATTAGTTCTTAAGTAATTTCGTCGACGAAATTTAGACAGCCCAAAATCCCTCTCGGTATCTTCTCGTCGACGAATCTTGTTTTCATCGACGATGTCCTCTTATGCCTTCGTTGACGAATCCCCTATGTTCGTCGACGAGGCCCCTGAAAATTCTCTTCCTCTTTATTATTCAAATAATATTATTATTCGGGTTGTTACATGATGATAACCTGATCTGAGATCAATCTTAGAATACACTCGTATACCCTAGAGCTGGTCAAATAAATCATCTATACGGGGTAAAGGATACTTATTCTTGATTGTCACCTTATTAATTTCTCTATAATTTATATACATCCTCATGTACTTGTTTTCTTCTTCACAAATAACACTGGAGCTCCCCACGGAGATACACTAGGTTGTATAAAACCCTTATCAAGCAAATCCTGTAACTGATTCTTTAATTCTACCAACTCTACTGGTGCCATTCAGTGAGGTGCTTTAGGGATCGGCATTGTAGAAGCAGATCAATAGGAAAAAGCTTCAATAATGAAAGCTCTAAGGATCATTGAAGCTCAGCAACAAAGAGAAATCAAAGAAATGTAGAGAGTCAATAGGAGATGTATTGTAAGTACTTCAAGTATTTTCAAATTATGAAATTTCATTTTGAATCTCATTAGGAATGAAGAGACCTAGAGACTCAAATTTTTTAAAATCTTGGAACATATTTTTCAAAGAAAACAAATTAACATTCCAAGAATAGATAAGGAAAGAGAGAGAAAATAACAATATTTTAAAAGCCAGAATTTTAACTTGACAAGCGCCTGACTGAGCATGGTCAATAGGCTGCCACTTTAAAAGCTTTTAAAATATACAGAAAGAAGGCCATCAGGCTACTGTATGGGTCTTGACAGGTGCCTGACGGTGCAAAATGAGAAGCCTGATAAGGTTTCATCAGGCTACTGTCACCCTTTTGCCTATTTTTTAAAGCTGAGTTATTTAGTGACAAGCGCCTGACCCTAAGGTGATAGGAGACTGCCACCCTACTACCTAGGTATTTTATCTGTGTAATTCATTGACAGTCAACTGACGAGAACCCCTCAGGCTACTGCCACACGGCAGATTTTAAATTTTATAACGGACATATTTTTGAAAAATAGGTTGCTTGGGGCTCAAAGCTGTTCAAAACTTGGACACTACTCCAAATAAACCTGGGGAACAAGTTAGATACTTTTCTAAATCTATAAATACCTCTCAAGACCAATTAATTCAATCACCAAGAATCAAACACAACATTCATACTCTCTCAATTATTCTCAAACTCTCAAAGGCTCTCTTACTCTTAACTTGCACGAAATTTGCTGAGGCTTTACTGACTCTTAATATCTAATCTTGTGCTGCAATTCTAATTCTTTCATCCATTGAAAGAACTATTTGGCGATAAACTCTTTGAGCTTTAATCTGAATTTCATATTTTGAATTACTTTGAAGTATATAGTTCTGAATTTGTACTAATCTGCTCTTTAAGAGAGTGTTCTTGTACGTAACTATCATTTTGTATTCTTGTAGTGTTTTTGACAATTCCAAGATTGTTGGATCGTTGGTTGAGCATGGGGGATCACTTAGAGAGGTTATGCTCTAGCCTAATTAAAGGAGTGACCGAGTGAGGGGATATCACTTGGAGAGGCGAGCTCTAGCCTACTGAAGGGGTGTGTAATGGTGTTGTTTTGCCCAGAAAGTAATTGATTTAGTGGAATCCTTTTTGTAGTCTGCCAAAGGCGAGGATGTAGGTTGGGGATAAGCCAAACCTTATAAAAACCCGATGCCACTCTATTTCCCTTACTCTCTTTATTTTCAGCACATAAAAACTGCGTGGATGTTTTAAATTCATTAATCTTAAAAATTACGTAGATTGGATTTTAAATAAAGCTAAAGTTTAACTTGTTTTTGGGCTTGCAAAAACCGAAAGGGAGTACGTTAGTTGATCAATACTTTGCAAAAACCATAATAGAGTACGTTGATTGGTTAACGACCCAAAACCTATTAACTAAATGTTTATTTGAATTCTGAATTTTGGAAAGAGTGTGGATGTTATATTGATTATCAAATTGAAAGGCCAATTACATTCACTACAGGGCTTGATTCAAAATTTCATTCACCATAGGGCTGCAAGAAAACTAAAAATCTTGATTGAATATTGTGTAATTAATTGATTGGTTACTTACTTCGTGATTAATTGGTTTGATTAATTGATTGAAGGTTTTATTTTGAGTGGTTGTGGATTGAATAAGAATTAAGATTTTGTTGTGTGATTGCTAAATCAACAAGAAATCAATAATTCGTTGAAAGCATTAAATTAAGTTAAAGAATTCATAAAAAGTTTTAGAAAGAATTTTAATAACCCAATTCACCCCCTCTTGGGACTACACCTTAGTTTTCAGAAGTTTCTGCCATTGCAATGTCTCAACAATTATAGTTAATTCTTCTTAGTAGCCTTTAGCTTTGATACCATGTAGAATAAAAACACCAAGATTTGTTTTGAAGAAATGATTGAAGAGATAACACAAAGTTTTATTACAAAAATTGGATTACAACAATCTATCCAACCATGCACTCACTAAATGAGCTTCAATGGTAAAAGGACGACAAATAGAAAAACAAAGGACACAATCTTGTAGTCGAGATGTGTGTGGTGCTCTGGGGGGGGGGGAGGTCTTATTTATAGCCTCTGGTCTGTAGAAGAAGCACATGGGTGGCTCACCTTCCATGGTAGGCGGTGGTAGTTCACCTACCATGGCCGACTTTGACATTAGTGACCGACTTTGACATTAGTGACTGATTTTGACATTACTGACCGTCTTTGACATTAGTGGCCATCTTTGACATTAGTGGTCATCTTGACATACCGTGTCCACTGTTCGCATAGGATAGGCCATACCGTCTCAGGGGGGCGTTGCCTCCTATACCCCCCCCACCGGGGGCGCTGCCCTCGAACTCCTGTGTCTCGGAGGGGAACATCTTCTATCTTCGTGGTGCCATTGCGGTCTACCGCTTCGACCTCATCTGAACCATACATTAGGTCAATGTGCCAATTAACTCGTGGGAGGTGGGAATTCACACATATACACCAACAGGGGTATATATAGATATCCCTCAAATTTTGATCGTTGGGGACCTATTGGAAAATTTGAGAATTTTTAATTAAAAATTAACCCCAATTACTGCAGTTAAAAATGTGACAACCCGAGAGTTTCAATTGACTATATTTTAAGTTTGGTCGACCATGAAAATTTTGAACTGAAGGTTCGATTGATTGACTTAGGGCGATTTACGAACCCTTCGAGGTTTGGTCGACTATATTTTAAGTTCGGTCTGCTATTTATATGGTTCAGTAGACTCAATCATAAATGAACTAGAAGTTCAGTCGGCTGAACAATTGGGCGTCAGACATGTGCTAGTTCAGTTGATAGTGGAAGATACATTCAAAAACATTCGGTCAACTGAACATTGGTCAAACTGTTGACCTTTGAATGGTTTGGTTGACTGAGTTGAATATAACGCTGGGTTCAGTCGACTAAGTACTTTTAACTATTATTTTATGTCCTGATTCATATTAGAATTCACCCCTGTTACTCATAGTATATGTATGAGTTGCTTATCTAATCATATAAAAATACATATTAAATAAAAAGGCCAACTCGAACCCGTGGGTAACGGGGACACATATGACATTCACAGCAGAAACCTAAGCAGCAGTAAACATAAATCACATATTCATAACCATAAAATATAAATACCAGAGTCTACTACACTCCCAAATATTTTTTTTATATATAATCTCCTAAAAATACAAAAATATCTCTAGGATCCCACATCAAAAACTTCTGATCCTAGTTCAAACTTACCTTTCTACTAGGGTAGCACCAGTGACTCAACGACGACCTCGACCCGCCGGTCCTTCTGGGTTTCCTGAAAATTATTTAAGTTCGGGGGTGAGACACTTCTCAGTAAGGAAAAATAAACTAAATGCAGCTGTGTGACAATATGAATTTTTAATGCTAATATAGATATATAGTACATTTTGCATACCAGAAAACATTGATCATTTAACAACTGCATAAACATATACTTTCATATTTCTAATAAATCATACTATTCATGAACTGCCTGGTATAACTAATGATAATATTGAAATTTTTTCCAAGATGTATAGCTAGATGTTGTCATATATTACCCCCCATGACGGTTTGTGCAGTCCGAAGGCGGGACCCAACAATGGTTGGCTGACCACTACCGAGTCAAAAATTTCTTTAAGTATGATAGTCCCGCCACACCCTGATCCGAACTGTCAGGTGGACGTCTACAACTCTATACTGAAAGCCACATTGACTATCCATCTCCCACCCCCTCATGGTGCGGTTAGCACAAATCCAAACATAATAATCTGATCTGTATAGCTATGGTACCGTACTCTTATGATTGAACTAAACTATCATTCGAGTTTTGATAATACATAATACATGATAGTATACAGTTTAACGTAAATAAATTGATAGCATTTTTTGTAATAACGTAAATACATATGGCCTTATATCGTTTATCTTCATATTTGTGGCCTTGCGCCAAAATCATACATATACCCGGCCTTGTGCCGGCTATCAATCACGAACTTGTGCCGAACATCTCATAAATATCATTATGAATAAATTATTCATTAATCATGTATTTTGAAACCATAATGTACCGTAATATTTCATAATTTCTAAAACATGCTTTATACGTAAAATAACCATAGTATAATATTTTTCATGTAAAATAATATTCATGCCACACAATACTGAATACACCGTACATTCCATTCTAAAATCATAATTTCTGGCATTTCATACATATATATATATATATATATATATATATATATATATATACATTTCTACATCATAACGGTATGTTCCCAAATATGCATTTTCTCAATAACATACAAAAATAATACATGCTTTCTTGAACATAATTCTTTTAATTAATAATAATTTTTCATGGAAAATGACTGCTTTAGTTTATTCCCTTGACACTAAAAAGAAACCCCTAAATGCATTGGTCTTGTGCTCGCAGAGTTCCCAGTTCAACACCCTAAATTCAATAACTCCCAAAACTAAATTTCAGTATTTTTCTATGAATAATATTTCCTATAACTATGAAAAGACCAAATTTGGCATAAAAAGCCTTACTTGAAACCAGAGATGAATTTCAACTCTGCCCCACCAATGATCCGCTCCAGTAGATTTGGTAAGAACTTCCCAAGGAGCATTGTGGTGGCCTCAAATCATCGATCCGACAAACAACAGAGCCGAAATCAAAGAGAGAGGAGAGAGAATCATAGGGAGGAGAGAGAGAGAGAGAGAGAGAGAGAGAGAGAGAGAGAGAGAGAGAGAGAGAGATTTTCTTGATTTCCTGCGTAAAAAATCCGAGGTTTACACTATTTATACCATGGGCTTCGTCGACGAGCCACGTTACCTTGTCAACGAGGTCAAGAGACAATTCGTCGACACACTCTCCCCTTCATTAACGAAATTCAAATTCACCTAAAACATCCTCTCTATATCTTCTCATTGATGAGGCACACCTTTGTTAATGAGCCTAGTATGCAACGTCATCGACGAACGCAAAGCATTTGTTGATGAAACCTGCTGCCTCCTTCTGTTACTATTTCCCATTAACCCTTTTCTTTATTATTTAAATACTATTATTCTTTGAGTCATTACAGTATAACTTCTAAGTTAAAATGGATTTTTTATGAAGTGTTTATGGGGACCTAAAGTCAATCTATGGTCATTGAGAGTTAACCCCAAAAATCCGACGTCGGTCGACTGAAGGTGATCCCTAAGGTCATTCTATGGTCTTGAGCATAAATACCTATTATGCATGATATGCAGATTATTACAGACCATATGATTATTACAAACCCAAAGAAAATATGACGCAATACAACACAACTTGAAACAAAAAAAAAAAAAAAATTAAAAGAACTTCACGCTCTACTCCTTTGCAATAGCATGGATTGCGCCGAATGATGTGCTCGTTTAAGTGCTTCTCAGCTTCCATTCCTCATTTGTCATTCATGCTTAGAAAGGCAAACCTGTTCATACACTTACCACACATATGAGATACTGTGTTTTATCATAATCAAAATAGGGACCAGACTCAAAAATTCAACAATTGGGTTTTTTTCACGATCACCAACATTTTAATTGGAGTGGATTTGTGATTAGGGCGTCGTAGGCACCACTCTTAGGATAAGGTAAACTTTCTCCCTCAATTTTTCCTCAAATATATAGCCAAATTGACGATCGAACACCACCACGAGGTCCTAGCTTTGATTCTCGTCATTTTAATCGGAGTAAATTTTTAACTTGGGTTTCCTAAGCACCACTCCAAGGCTAGGGTAAGGATAATGAAATTATATCCGTTAATTATTTTTATAGTTTAATTAGTTATTAGGAATGTGTGGGCCTAGGAAATATTAAAATAATGGTAATTTTGGGGTTGAGTTGATTGAATTGGGGAAATGTGATTTCAGGGTTTTGAGCTCCAAAACGCCGCGAGCTTGGGTTTTAGGATCTTCACAGAAATTCTCTTAGTAAGCAGGTAAGGGGAATGAATTATAATAGATATTTTTGGAAAATGAATGAATTGAAAAATTATGATATAAATTTTTCCTTATGATTATTTTATTTTGAATAACCATTTGAAATTGTGTGGCATGAGAAATATTAAATAACAGCTTTATATTAGGAATGTGAATGATATTGAAATATATGATTTGTACTGAGAAATGTTGATATACTGCTATATTTTATGCATATATGAAAATACGAGAAACCCAGAAATATTTTTATACAGAAATGATGATATGAGAAACCCAGTTATATTCTATATAGAAATGATGAAATGCGATATACAAATATGTTTTTATAGAGAATTGATGATATATGAAATATACAGATATGTTTTGCATAGAAATGATGAAATGAGATGAGAATTATACAGAAATAATGAGAATTATAGAAATGATAAAATGAGAAGTACACAGATGTGTTTTATATTGAAATGATGATATGTGAAATACTTAAAGATGTTTTGTATAGAAATGATGAACAGAGATATATACAGAAATGATGAGATATATATATATATAGATGTGATGAGAATTATGCAGACATTATGAAATACCAATACTAAATTGTGGAAATGAGAACCCTGATGGACCAGAGTTATTCTAAGAGCACGGTACCATTGCTAGCATTGTTTTAGTGCAACCACACATCTGGTATAGAGTGTGTCAAGATAGTCATTTGGGCCTGTGAAGGGTTGTGTTACTCTCTGGGGTCCGAACTAGAATTGGGTAGGCCAATTGTACTAGAGACACGTTCCCTGTTTTGAACTAACCGGGTAGGCCAACCGCAGTTAGGTCTAGCCATTGGGCCGCACAACCTGGTCATATGGGGTGAATACATGATGAAGTGATTATCCACAGGATGGTTTCTCATTACAGATGCGATAATGAGCAGCCATGAGCTACAAACGTGTAGTGTATTTTATACTGGTGGACGCTCATAAGCTAGAAAATGTTAATGAAAAGTAAAAAGTGAAATGAATAGCCATGCGTTACAGACGCGTAGTGTATTCAATAATGGTTGATACTCATAAGCTAGACTATGAAAATGAAAAAGAATGATATGAGAAATGAACAACCATAGATTACAAACGCGTTGTGCTATATGGTGGTGAATACCCATAAGCTAAAGTATGATTATGAATATGAGGAATGACAGAGTACGTATATGATATAAGAAATGAATGAGTATGTATATGATTATGAAAATGATATGAAAGTTTATGACACTATGCTTTATATATGATTATGAGTACATATCGGTATATTTTCTCAATTGTTATAATTATTTAAATGGATGTGTTAATATATTTAAACTCATGTGCCACACACTATCAATAATTTATTCCGTCTTACGGAGAAGTGTCTCACCGAGAATCTAAACATTTCAGAAAATAAGGACAGATGAGCAGAGAGAGCTCTAAGGTAGAGGAGATTGTAGTACCCTAGTATTCAGGGTAAGTGATTGGATATGAGATGTGTTTTGTGTAACCCCCAGACTATTTTATGGATTTGTGGGGGTGCATATATGTGTGTAGCACTCTAGTATTGTATTTTATTTTGGATGGTATTGTATTTTGAACTCAGACACAGTATGTATTCCACTGCGTGGATAGTATGTTTGGATGGACTGAATACCTGGTACCCCCCTTAGGGTCGGGTTATTTCTAATATATGGCATCAGAGTGAGTTGACAGATGATGATTAATTATTAATGTTTGAAAAAAAAATGGTAGAAAAATCAAGTCATCACACGAGGGCTGGACTTAACCATGGCTGGTCTACCAGGCTAAGTCAAACATAACATAACTACGCACGATTGCCCACCCAACCTGGTCCGCCCATCCTACTCGCTACAACACTTTTTAGGTTAGCACATAGTGGGTATTGTACTCCCCGCAACACTTCAAGGCTAAATGGTCTCCGCCCCAACACTTTCTGAATAGTGTGGTTGCACTATCGATTAAACACCCAACTTGGTCCACCCATCCCACTCGCCGCAACACTTCTTGGGTTGACACATAGAAAGTTACACTGTCTGATCTGGCTAGCTAGCTACGGTACCATGCTCTGTACTTACTTAATCCATAAGGGTTCTCACTTCCAAAAATCCACAGTAATCTCAATATAAAAATATCATATCTGTGTAAATCACATTTCTCAGTATCAAAAATATTATGTTTGTATCTCAGTATAAAATCGACATTTCATATATTTCACAAATTCATAGTATTTCCAGCATTTCCATCAAATCGGTACCATTTCACCCTTTAACCATGTAATACCATAAAAATATTCTAATTCAGTTATGCAATAACTGTGCATTTTTAACAAAAATCTGGTCTAATTGGCTCCACAATTTTATTTTACTACAAATATATTTTTCAGAAACAATGATAATCAACCTACACATTTTAGGTTTTTTCCAAATACATATCATAATCAAAACACCCATTTCAAATTCCTAAATTGTACAGAGCATTATATATATCATATACGAGATTATATACTCAAATTTAATCAGTTAATTTTTTTTAAAAAAAGTCTAACATAATTTATTCCCCTTACCTTATCCTAGGAGTGGTGCCTAGGAAGTTCAAACCTAAAATTGGCTCCAATTAACTTGCTAAGGATCCAAGTTGTGACCTTGTGGTGGTGTTCGTTTTTCGATTTGGCCGAGAGACCGCCATGAATTCTAGAAAGAGAGAGAGGGGCAGAGGGGGGGGGGGAGAGAGAGAGAGAGAGAGAGAGAGAGAGAGAGAGAGAGAGAGAGCATTCAGTCAAGGGGGAATGCTTTTGTTTGCAATTTCGAATTGGAATTGAACTTCTTCAGGAAGATTCAATCCATTTATGTATATATATAACATATAATCATTATTATATTATATTAATATATATCTGTCATATTATTTATTTAATGAATTCAATTTAGTAATATTTAATTAATTAATAATAATAATAATTTTTTTATACTTCCATGCATATTATTTTATGGGTCGTTACAGTTAAGCACCTACAGGTTGGTTAATTGTGATTTCATTCTAATGAGAAATGATGTTGCATGCAAAATAATTGGAATAGGAAACATCATAATTAAAATATATGATGGTTTTGTAAGAACATTATGTGATGTAAGGCACATACTAGATCTACGGAAGAATTTAATTTCATTGAGCACTTTGGATTGTGATAGATTTAGTTAATAGTTTGAAAGTGGGTTTATGAAGGTGTGTAGAGGCATTCTAATGGTGATGAAAGGGTAGAAGTTAACAAATAATATCTATGCACTGCTGGGCACTACAGTTGTAGGTGGAGCAGCATCCGTAGATTTTGAGTTGGATAACGCTGTTTTGTGGCATAAGCAGTTAGGACATATGGGTGAGCATGAGATGAGAGAACTTCTTAACAGGAATCTTTTGAAGAGTATTAAAATATGCATGCTAAATTTCTACAAGTTTTGTGTTCTTGGGAAGCAGAATAAGGTCCAGTTCAAAAAAGACACTTACAAGACGGATGGTATCCTTGACTTTATTCATTCAGATGTTTAGGGGCCGGTCAGAGTAGCATCATGAATTGGACATATGTACTTTATAAGTTTTATTGATGATTTCTCATGGAAGGTCTAGGTGTACTCCACGAGGCACAAGTAGAAGACTTTTGCTAGGTTTAAATTATGGAAAGTTGAGGTGGTAAACCAGACTGAGAGGAGAATTAAATGCTTTAGATTAGATAATGAGACCGAATACGCTGATTGGAGATTCATGGAGTTCTCTGAGAAGCATGGTATAAGGAGACATTTCACAGTTCACCGGACACCACAACAAAATGGAGTGGTAAAAAGGATGAACTGAACTCTGGCTGAGAGAGCTCAGTGTCTCAGGTTGAATGCAGGGTTAGCGAAGAACAATTGGTTGAGGTAGTTAGTAAGACATGTTTCTTGGTAAACCAATCACCAAGGGCATCACTAGAGGGGAAAGTTGTAGAGGAGGTATGGACAAGTAATGCGGTAGACTATTCTAGTTTGAGGGTATTTAGGTGTCTAACCTATGTTCACATTTCTAGTGAGGAGAGATCAAAGCTTGATGCAAAGTCTGGACACTGCATTTTTCTTGAGTATCAAAAAAGTGTGAAACGGTTCAAACTGTGGGATCCAATGGTAGAATAAGGTGGTGATTAGTAGAGACGTGGTTTTCAATCAGAAAGCCATGGTGAGGCGTACTCATGAGGAAGATGAAGAGAAATAGTAGCCAAAAGACTAGAATAGAGATGAGCATGTCGTGCAAGTGAATTTAGAAACTCATGGCAGTGATGACAATATTCAAAAATGTAGGAAGTTCTAGCTCGAGAAACCAGCAGGGTGACAATATTGCTGTACACAAAACCAGATGCACTATCAAGTCACCGCCTATGTATGGATTTGATGATCTGGTGTCTTATGCTCTCTTTACTAGTTGCATGGATCCAAATTTTTTCAAGAGGCAATACATAGTCAAAAGTAAAGTAGATGAATGGGTGCTATTATGGAAGAAATAAAGTCGTTGCATTAAAACTAGATGCGGGATTTGGTAAGGCTTCCAAAAGGGAAGAGGGTGATAAGTTGCAAGTGAATTTCAGAATAAGAATGAGAGAAGTTCAAAGTACGGTTAGTAGCAAAGGGATACTCACAAATGAAAGGGGTTGATTATGATGAAATCCTCTCCTTTGTGGCCAAACACACTTCCATCAGGATAGTGTTGCAATTAGTGGCGCATCATGATAGGCGATTAGAGCAAATGGATGTAAACACATAGTTTCTCCATGGTGATTTGGAGGAGTAGATTTATATTGTAGTGACCCGGAAAATAATATTATTTTAATAATAAAGATGGAGGAAAATGGAAACAGGAACAGAAGGAGGTAGTAGACTTTGTCGATGACATCGCATTTTGGAGATAATAAATAATAATAATAATTTCAAGGAATTGCCAGGAAATTCATCGACGAATACATGGTTTCGTTGATGAGTGCATAAGGAAATTTGTCGACGAATACATGGTTTTGTCGACAAGTGCATAAGGAAATTCGTCAATGAATATAGGGTTTCGCCGACGAAGGTCTTCAAGACCTCGTCGACGAAGGCAAGATTTCGTCGACGAGAAACTACCGAGCGAAGGATGGGCTACTCTGAATTTCGTTGACGAATACAAGGTTTCGTTGATGAATTTAATGAAGGACTCGTCGATGAGGTGACGTATCTCGTCGACGAATCTGGCCCTATAAGTAGTGAAAAATCATATTTTTATCACATTTCAGCGCCTCTCTCTCTATCTCTCTCTCTCCTACGGATCCTCTCACTTCTCTCTTCGTTTCTAGCCCCACCAGACGTCGGATCGACGATTCGAAGCCACCACGATACTCTTGGCGAAGTTCTCTGCAAGTCTGCCGGAGCGGATCGTTGGTGAAACGAAGTTGAATTTCATCCCAAATTTAGGGTAAGGCATTTTAGCCCATTTTTGGCCTTCTGACAGTTATAGGAAATACTGATATTCTATTCTAGCAAACGTTGTTTTCAGGGTGTTATGTAGTAGGCCCTGCGGGTGTTAGGCTAGTAACCATAGGGGCTTTTTAGTAGTCAGGTAAGCAAAATATGCTATGTTAGGTCATTTTAAAATATTATACAGTTTACTAAAATATAAAAATTATGTATTAAAGTATGGTGTGGCTTGAGAATATGAATCTAGTACGGAGATGTGTTTTACATATTTTAGTACCATGATTTTACGTATTTCAGTACCATGATTATACGAACTTTAGTATTATGATTATGTAGTCTTCAGTATTATGATTATGCAGTTCTCAGTACTATGATGTATGGATTACAGTTACAGTTTATTCAGAATCATGGTTATTACGGCTATTTCAGAATCATGGTAAATCAGATAGTTGTATATAGTAATATATTATATAGTATCAGACCCTGTTGGACTATGCAGTTACAGAGCACAGTACCGTTGCTACAGATATTATGTTATGTTATGAGTGCAACCACCTATTTAGATAATACGTGGAAGTAGGTCGATCACCTAGGCCTTTGACGTGGACAGGCTCCCCATCAGATATGGGTTGAGGTGGGCAGATCAGACTAATGGAGTATAGTGATTTATTCTTGGTTGGCCAGCCAGGGTAAATCCCGCCTACAGGCCACACAACCCTATCATGAGGGGTTAAATTATGACACACAGTTATCCACAGGAAAGTTTTCAGTTATTATTACGCACATATAGATTTATAGAATAGAGAACATACTTATGTACTCTAGAAGTATTTTGAATAGTAACCTACAATACTGATTTGTTAAGTAATATGGAAAGGGTGGTGTATTTTATCACTTGTACTGTATTTACGTATTCAGTTATACATGATTATATGAAATAGATTTTCATGATATTGTAGCTCATTTGCCACATACTAGTAATAGCATATTTCGTCTTACTGAGCGTTGGCTCATCCCAGTGTTGAATTATTTTTCAAGCGATCCAGGTAGGCGAGCAGACCGAGTTCGCAGATAAAGGGGCTTCAGTAGTGCCCTATCAGTGAAGTGAGTATTGTGGAGGATTTTTGTATATCCTAGTATAATTGAGGGTATTTTGGGAATAGATATATGTGTATATTTTGGGGAAATATATTAGTACTCTGGTATTGGTATTGTATATACATATTTACATATGGTTATGTTTATTTGAATTCTGCTTCTAGCTGCTTAGGTTAATGATTGGGTTTACCCCAGTATGGTATCAGTGCATGTAGATTATCATAGTATTAAAAAAAATAATATGAAAATTAAGCAAATCGTTACATATATGGTATAACCAGAAGGGTTCAGTTAACCCAAACAAGAGCATTTGGTTTGTAGACTGAAATTCACTTTACGGGCTAAAATAGTCTCCGAGGCAATGGTACAAGCATTTAGAATCCTATATAATCCAGATAAGCTACATGAGGTGTGAGTATCGTTGCTACGTGTATGTAAAGAATCTTGATGATGGTTCTCTCATTTTCTTGTTGCTTTATCTTGATGACATGCTAATTGTTGTGGAGGATATGATTGAGGTAAATCTGTTGAAAACTCTATTGAATAAAGAGTTTGACATGAAAGATCTTGATGCAGCCAAGAAGATACTTGGGATGGAAATTCATAGGAGCAGAACTACAGAGAGATTGTGGTTATCTCAAGGTGGTTATGTGGAGAAGGTTTTGGAGAGGTTTAGCATGACTGATGCAAAATCGGTAAATATACCGTTAGTGAATCACTTCAAATTGTCTACCGCTCAATGCCCAAGGATAGATGATGATATCTATGACATGTCAAAGATCCCCTATGCTAGTGCAATGGGGTGTTTAATGTATGCTATGGTATGTACAAGGTCAGACCTCGCACAAGTTGTCAACGATGTAAGTAAGTTCTTTTCAAAACTAGGTAGATAGCATTGGGATGCTATCAAATGGATTTTCAAATACTTATGGGGTACTTCTCACTATGGCTTCATGTTCGGTAAGTAAAAGTAATTCGTCAGTTGTGGGGTATGTTGATATAGATTATGGAACGGATTTAGATGACATGAGGTCTACAATAGGCTATTTGTGTAATTCTTATGGGAGGACTCATTTGTTGGAGGTTAATGGTACAATATTTGGTGGCATTATCAATAATTGAGTCGAAGTATATGACAATCTTCGAAGCTGCTAAGGAAGCAATGTGGCTTACTGGTCTAGTGAAGGAGTTAGGCATACAACATGGTGGAGTTTAGCTGCGTTGAGACAATCATAGTGCCATCTATTTGGCGAAGAACCAAGTGTATCATTCAAGAACTAAACATATAGATGTGAGGTTCCACGGGAACCGAGAGTTGGTTTCTTTAGGTGAACTCGTGTTTGAGAAATTTCACACTTCTGAGAACACAACATATATTTTGACAAAGCTGGTTACCACGGATAAGTTTAAGTTTTGCTTGGACTTGCTGAATGTCGCTAGTTGGTAGACGGGAGGCAGTCCCAACCAAATGTCCCAAGGTCAAGGTGGAGTTACGGGCTTATGTTTTTTAGTTTTATCTTGAAGGACGTATATTCGCCAAAGTAGAGACTGTTGTAATATATGGCTCATATGATTGAGTGGAAGGCATGTACAAAGAGAAAAATGAAGAAAATAGGAATGTTGACATGCAAAAGGAAATCGTCAAAGGTTTGGTCTAGATTCAGTGAAATAGTCTACATTTTTTAACCTGTTACATCAACTTTTTTGCTCTCGATATTAAAGCATCGATGGTATCTCTACAAACCTTCGATGGTTTTGCTTTTGGTATTAAACGGTTGACAGTATCTCTGCAAACCATTGATGGTTTGGCTTAGTTACTCAGTGTTGTTTTCAAATTTTGAATTGGGACGTTGGACGGGTTGGGTTTTCAAGGGAAAGCCTCTAGGAAACTTATAAATATATGTTGCACTATGTAACGAAGTGTCTTTGGACACAAGATAGTGGAAATGGCAATGTCGATTGCTCCCGTGGATGTAGGCATTGCCAAACCACATAACTCTTTGTGTCATTGTTATTGCTTTCATTATAATCTGCAAGATTGTTGTTCTTTATACTTCACTGTTAGTTGCTGGGTTTGTAAGATCGTTTTATTCTGTTGTGCGTTCAAATTTCACAACAAGTGTGTACAAAAATGGAGAAGACTTTAGATTTTCAAATTGGACTTTGTAGTGCAGATTCTTTGAGTTTAATAATAGATCTAGTACTTGATTAATCTAATTCTTCTCAAGCTTCTAAACCCTCAAACAATAATTCTCTATTAATCATACTGGAACCCATTTTTTGCTCTCTTATTTCAACTTAAATACTATCCAAGTTTGGATGAAAATCGAATAGGTGGGCATAAATTTCAAAATTTCTAGGCATAAAATTTTGAAGCAATTAAAGGTGCAATTTGCCCTCTGGTCCTCGCTACCTTTTTCAATGACCTCACATTTGGTTCGTGAAATATTTATTGCTAGGAATTAATTAATTAGAATAGGTTAGTTATAGTTAATTATATAAAAAATATTATATTAATAATATAAAGTAAACAATAACGTGAAACTTGTCATGGATCCATAACAAAAAATAGACAAGAAATAAGTATTCATAAATTTTATGTTGGGAAAGTCTATTCCATTTTTATTATATGTTGAATAAAATAATAAGAAATATGTAAGTAATTGTTATTACCTACATTCTTAAAATTTTCAATATATTCTTTCTTATTCTAAAAAAAATAGCTTTTGCGTGAACTAAATAAGTCCTAAGTGAGTTGTCACGGGCTCTCATTAGATGTATACTAGGAAGATCTTGGACTTACAAAAATGATTTTAGCTCCAACTATGTGAGACGCCTTTTATCGTATAAACTCATGTGACCAGTGATCCAAAGAGTTGGGCTCAAGACCATTATATTTGATATTAAACCCACCCTGAGGGTACTATCATGTGGGTGGATCCTACATAGAGGTATACACCACTCTGACGAGGGCGTCAGAGCTTAAATGGGAGAGTATGTCACAGTCCCATATCGAATGTGTATTAAGGAGATCTTGAACTTATAAGAATGGTTTGGACTCCAACTATGTCAGGCACCTTTTATAAGACAAACAAAGGAAGCCAATATGCCAAAGCCGACAATGTCAGGTATCCCTCCTTTTGTGGGGGACATGCATTAAATGTGGGTCAAGTTTTAATTGTGGTTTTGGCTTCTCAAGAAGCATGTCTTGCATGCTTGGTCTCCCACTCAAATCTCCATGTGTTGAGTTTCTCCCAGTTGTGTATTAAGCGCACAAAAATAACAGCAAGTGACCGCCCCTAGTTTGATCTCCACTCTCTGATTTTCCATAAAGCAACGAGCTCTCTCCATTTTGGTTTTTTTTCCCACACAGCACTCCTTCTTCTTGCAGCTCCTCGCGCCTGAAGTTAGCACCAACGCCAGTCATCTTCTTTGCCGCAACAAGCTGCTACTGCTATTTTTTTTAGCGACTTCGGCTATGTTATTAACAACATTTTGGGATTTTCTGGTTGTGCTCTTTTGGTTGGTTATTTTTGGGAGCTTTGTTCACAACATTTGGTGAGACCTTTTCATCCTGCTATATTTGCTATACACCATTGTGTATTTGTAAGGATTATACCTTTTGCGTCCACTTTATATGAATTTGGTGATAGTGGATTTGGACTGCCGTGCCCCGTGGACATACCTCAACATTTGAGGGAACCATGTTAAATTTCTTATGTCTTATTTCATTTATTATTTGTATTAAACCATTGATTTTCTTGTGGTAATCATTCGTATATAACTTTTTTTTTTTTCCAACAAGTGGTATTAAAGCCGTGTTCTTTGAACTCACTAGGATTGTGTAAATCATAGATGGTAATGTTGGTCGTATGATTAGCTTCAATGAAGCAATCGGGAAACTTGGAAAACAAAAATGTAAGCTCTTTTATTTTGGAAAGATTTGGATGGACCTATTGAGGGTGATAGCTGAAAGCTTAAAGACAATAATGATGATGAGTGGAATAGGCTTAATAGAAAAACTGTTGGTGTCATCCAATAATGGATTGATAATAGTGTTTTTCATCATGTTTCTATCGAAACTTCGGCATATGAATTGTTGAAAAAATTAGAGGGTCTTATGATCGAAAGTCGGCAACAAATAAATCTTTTCTTTTCCACAAATTGGTGAACTTGAAATATGAAGATGGTGATCTTATTATCGAGCATTTGAATGAGATGAAAAATATTATCAATCAACTTGCTACTATGAAAATAGTTTTTTATGATGAGTTGCAGGCCTTAACGGTTCTTAGCACTTTGCCAAAAAGTTGGGAGACTTTGGTTGTGACAGTTTGTAATTCGGCTCCCTATGGAATTGTTAGTGTGAATCGAGTAACTAACAGCTTGTTGAATGAATAAATTAGAAGAAAATCAATTGGCTCTTCTCATTCAGAGGCATTTGTGACAGAAAATCGAGGGAGAGGTAGAAGCAAGGGCAGATCTTCTCACCGTAATGATAAATTAAAAGGTCGGTCTAGCTCAATTTCGAAAAAAGATATTGAGTGCCACTATTGTCATAAGAAAGGGCATATGAAGTGGGAGTGTAAAAAATTGAAATTTAAGGAGCAAAACAAAGAGAAAATTTTTGAGAAAAAGCATGAAGACACAACTTCAGTTGCATCTGATGGTGATTTTATGGTTGTTTGTGATGGAAGTTGTATTAATTTGACAAGTCAAGAGACTAATTGGGTTATTGATTCCAGTGCATCATTCCATGTCACTTCTCAGGAAGATTTCTTCACTTCTTATTCCAAAGGAAGTTATGGAGTTGTTCGAATGGGAAATGAAGGTTTGTCAAAAATTGTTGGCATGGGAAATGTTAGCTTGGAAACAAATCTTGAATGCAAGTTGGTGCTCAAAGATGTGAGACATGTACCAGACATTCGGATAAATTGGATATCTATTGGAAAGCTTGATGATGAAGGGATTGACAACCATTTTGGTGATGGAAAATGGAAGCTCACAAAGGGTAATTTGGTGGTGGCTAAAGGCAAGAAGACTAGTACACTTTACATTATGCAAGGTAAAATTGATGGCATAAGCAGCTTGGGCGAATGAGTGAAAAAGAAATGCAACTTTTGTTCCAAAAGAAGCTTCTACCCAGGATGAAAGGTACTCCTCTTAAAACTTGTGTTCATTGTTTGGCCAATAAGCAACATAGAACTCCTTTCTGTACAAAGTTTGTTACCAAAAAATCTAATGTTCTAAATTTGAAACATTTCAATGCATGTGGTCCTTTAAAAATTAAATCTCATGGTGGTGCGTTTTATTTTGTTACCTTTATTGATATTGTTCAAGAAAAGTTTAGGCTTACACTTTGAAAACAAAAGATTAAATTTTAGACGTGTCTAAGCATTTTTCAGGTCAAAGTTGAAAGGGAGACTGGAAAGAAGGTGAAATGTGTGCGCTCGGATAATGATGAAGAGTACATTGGCCCATTTAATGCATATTGTTGTAGCCAAGGCATTCGACATCAAAAGATTGTCAAGAAAACCTCCCAACAAAATGGAATTGCCGAAAGGATGAACTGTACAATATTGGAGAGAATGAGATGTATGCTCTCTCATGCGAAGTTTCCAAAATCAATTAGGGGTGAAACAATGAGGATGGTGGTGGAATTGATTAATTTGTCTCCTTCAACTCCTCTACTTGGTGAAGTTTTCAAAAAAATTTGTGAAGGCAAAGATGTCACTTATGATCACTTGAAAGTGTTTGGTTGTCCTTCATTTATTCACATTCCAAAAGATGAAATATCCAAACTTGATGACAAGACAAGGCAATGTATTTTTCTTGGCTATGGGTATGATGAATTTGGATATAGATTGTGAGATCTAGTTGACAAGAAAGTTGTTAGAAGCCGCGATGTTGTATTTTTTGAAGATTAAACAATTGAAGATTTTGGTGTGGTTGAGCAACCACAATCTAATGGGAATGATTTTGTTGACTTAGAGTCACCTACTCCACCTTTGGCACATGATGAAAATATGGAAGATGTTCATCCACCTCTTGAAGATGTTGAAAATGATGAAATTCCTAATGATGTTGAAGATGAAAATGAGGGGGAGCAACAAGTTCAAGAGCAAGCTCCATTGAGAAGGTCTTCAAGAGAGTCAAGACCTTCAACTAAATATCCATCACGTGATTATGTTACTCTAACGGATCAAGGAGAGCCCGAAAACTATCAAGATTCCATGAAACATGAAAATAAAGCTGAATGGATGGAGGCTATGCAAGAGGAAATGAAGTCCATAGTTGACAATCATACTTATGATTTGGTTAAATTTCCTCCTGGAAAGAAAGCTTTGAAAAACAAATGGGTATTTAGATTGAAAATTGATGGAAATAAGCTTCGGAACAAGGCTAGGCTTGTGGTAAAAGGCTTTGGTCAAAAAAAGGGAATTGATTTTAATGAAATACTCTCACGGGTTGTGAAAATGTCATCTATTCGGGTTGTTCTTGGCATCACTGCAAATTTGAATTTAGAAGTTGAGCAACTAGATGTAAAAACTACTTTCCTACAACTTGATTTGGAAAAGGAAATTTACATGGAACAACGAAAAGACTTTAAACAAAAAGGGAAAGAGCATTTAGTGTGCAAATTAAAGAAAAATATGTATGTGTTGAAGCAAGCACCATGGAGATGGTACAAGAAATTTGATTCTTTCATGATTGATCATGGTTACTCAAAAGCCTTTTCGGATGATTGTGTGCTTATGAAAAAATTTCCGGATGGTACTTATATTATTCTCTTACTCTATGTTGATGCTTGTTATAGGAGAAGACTTCTCCAAGATTGACAAGTTGAAGTTGGAGTTGAGCAAGTCTTTTTCTATAAAAAACTTGGGACCAGCAAAGCAATATCTTGGCATGAGAATTGTTCGTGATCGTGAAAATTGGCAAATTTGGTTGTCTCAAGAAAGGTACATTGAAAAAATGCTTAAGAGGTTCAATATGGATAAAACAAAACCTGTTGGTTACCTACTTGCTAGTCACTTCAAGCTTAGTATAAAAGAAAGTCCTACAAGTGAGAAAGACAAGGAAGAGATGAACAAAATTCATTATGCTTCGACTGTTGATTCTTTAATATATGCAATGATTTGCATAAGACCGAATTTAGCTTATGCCGTTGGAGTTGTTAGTTGGTTTCTCTCTAATCTAGGAAATGAGCATTAGTCAGTGGTAAAATGGATTCTTCAATACCTTTGATGCACTTCAAAGATGTGTTTGTACTTTGGAAATGGTAAATCTTTGCTCTATGGATTCACGGATGCTGACATGGCCGGTGATGTTGATTCTAGAAAATCCACTTCGGGTTATTTGATGACTTTTGCAAGGGAGCTGTGTCATGGCAATCAAAATTACAGAATTTGTGTTCCTCTATCTACCATTGAAGCCGAGTTTATTGTCATTACCGAAGCTTGTACAGAATTGGGTTGGTTGAAGAGATTCTTGAAAGAGTTGGGCATGGAACAAGAAAGGTATGTTCTTTATTGTGATAGCCAAAGTGCAATCATTTGAGCAAAAATTCCATCTTCCATTCAAAGTCAAAACATATTGATATTAGATGTTGTTGGATTTGTGATGTATTGGATAAGAAATTATTGCAACTTGACAAAATTCATATCGAAGATAATGCTTGTCTAGAGACAAGCATGTGAAGTGTCGAGTTTTGGCCAGATTGGTGGAGTTGTCCCTAAGTCAGGAGGGGGAGATTTTTCGGGTGTCCCTCCTTTTGTGGGGGACATGCATTAAATGTGGGTAAATTTTTAATTAGTGTTTTGGCTTCTCAAGAAGCATGTCTTGCATGCTTGGTCTCCTACTCAAATCTCCATCCATTGAGTTTCTCCCGGCCGTGTATTGAGTGCATACAATGGTGGCACAAGAGCATTAAGGGCACGTATTTGCATGGAAGTTGACCTAACAATGGAGCCGGTAAAGGGATTTCCTCTTATTTTATCTTCGAAACAATGTATTTGGCAAGAGGCCAAATATGAAAAGATGGGTTTTTTTTGCTCTAAATGTTGCAAGCAAGGACATACCTCGATTGTTTGCAGGGTGGGAGAGAAGCGAAGGGAGGAGGAAAAATATAAAGAAAAAAAGATATGGAAACTAAAGACTAATGACAGTGTAATAGAAACCAATTCTGACGTGGATAATGGAGCAAAGAAGGTGGTGCAAGAAGCAGGACCCAATAATGTGCATATGACGAAGCAGATTAATGATAAGGGCCCTGAAATAGCGGAAACTCCTGTAGTTCAAGAAAATGGGGATCATACAAGGCAAAACTCTGATATAATGTAGAGAGCATTAGAAAATAATGGGAATGAAGATTCAATAGAGAGGAATGAAGGGGAGTGTGAAGAAGTCAGATATGATGATGATCTTCAAGTTTCAAACGATGAACTTCTATCTCAAGAGGAAGTGGATCACATGGATAGTTCTAAATTGACTGAAGGTCGGGACCAAGGTTTGCAACAGGTGGATTTGGTTCGGGGTTATTCGTCTAAGAGGGAGGAAGGTGAAATATCAATTTTAAAGGGTAAAGAAAAAATGTATGAGTCTGATACAGGGCAGGGATGGATTGCCGTAAAAAATTTGGTGAGAAAATCTCAGAGGGTTCTCATCCTACCGCATAAATTAAATTTATGACAAATACAATTCTTTTCTGGAATATTAGGGGGTTGGGCAGGTCTAGAGGCAGGTTAAAGATGCTAATTAAAAAGTTTAATGTTAGGTTATTTGCTATTTCAGAACAGTTCGCGGCTGAGGAGCGAATGGTAATGCTGGGTAATTTTTTGAATTACCACAATTTTATATCTAATGAAAATCAGGGCGGTAAATTGTGGCTATTTTGGAAGGATATAGATGCCTTTGAGGTGATTTCAATCATGACTCAGAAGATTTCTTGGTGGTTTTTTAAGGATGGACAAAGAATTTTGGTGAGTTTTTTCTATGCCAAATGTTCTTATGTTGAAAGAAGAGAGTTATGGCGGCAACAGGAGGAGTGCCAATCAGATTTTTCTTGGTTGGTCATGGGTGATTTTAATGTGATTCGAATGGAAACTAAAAGAATGGGGAAATCCAAGACCACTGTTACCTATGATGGAGTTTAATGACTGCTTACATCATTGTGGTCTCTTTGATTTATCAAACACAAGCTTACGAATGTCGTGGTGCAATGACCATGAAGGGGTGGCTCGTAGTTGGGCTTAGCTTGATCATGTTCTTATTAATAATGGTTTTTCCAACCTATATGGTTCGGCTCAATTCAAATATCTGAGTCGGAAATCCTCAGATCATAACCCTATGGTGGTGTATACAAATACGTCTTTCTCCCGGTATGACCCTACCCTATTTCGGTTCTTAAATATGTGGAGCTCGCATGATATGTTTTTATCGTACGTTAAAGATGTCTGGATCAGGAATGACTTGGCCTTGGGTCTTCTAAAACTTGCTATTCGCCTTAAGAGAACTAAAGTTGCATTACGTGCATAGAATAAAATGTCTTTGGGAGAGTGGAAGAAAATTTAAAAGCTTTTGAGGAAAGGATGGAATATCTAAAAAATCAACTACAAGTAGGTCTTTCTGAGGATGTCGAAGCTGATTACTTGACTACTAAGGTGGAGATTTAGGTGTGGGAGAATAGGGAAGCATCTCGCTTTGGACAAATTGCGAAAAAAAAAAAAATGGTTGACTGAGGGGAATCAAAACTCTAAATTCTTTCATTCAGTTATCAATCCAAAGCAAAATAAGAGTCATATAGACCATATGGTTCTGAACGATGGGAGGATATTGGAGGGTGCGGAAGCAATTCATAATGAGACAACTATTTTTTTCTAGAATGTTCTTTCAGAGTCTTCAGCGATTGAACCATGCGATCTCTTTGAGTTAATTCAAAGGCAAATTTCATATGTTGATAATAATTTACTCAGTGCTGATCCGATAGAAGAAGAAGTTAAAGAGCGGTCTCTATTCCCAAAGAAAGTAGTCCGGGACCGGATGGATTTGGATCTGAATTTTATAAATCTTATTGAGACATTGTAAAAAAAAATCTCTTGGATGTGGCAATGGATTTTTTTCAGAGCACTACTTTTTCCAAGTTTTTTTCCTCTTCATTTATTATTTTAATTCCGAAGGTGGATAATCCTTCTAACTTTGATAAATTTCGGCCTATTAGTTTATGCTTTGTGGCTTATAAAATTTTTCCAAGATTCTTATTTTTAGACTAACCGAGGTTGTTGATAAGTTGGTCTCGCATGAAGAAGGCGCTTTTATTCCTGGGCGAAGTATTTTTGAAAATATTACACTAGCTCAAGAAATGGTTCAGTCTTTGCACAAAAAAATAGTTGGCAACAATGTGATGATAAAACTAGATATGGCTAAGACTTACGATAGAGTGAATTGGAATTTTCTTCTGGAGGTACTTAAGGCTTTTGGTTTCTCTGAGAGGTTTTGCAAGCTCATAAAAAATTGTGTGGAGTCTCCATGGTTTTCTGTTTTGATGAACGGAACCTTTAAGGGGTTTTTTCAATATATGAGAGGCTTGCGGCAAGGGGATCCACTATCTCCTTATTTATTTATCATAATGGAGGAGGTTTTGACAAGGTTGCTTAGGAAAAACTATGAGACTAGTCAGATTGGCAAATTTAATCATCCAATTGGGACCCCATTGGTTTCGCATTTGTTATATGTGGATGATATTCTTATTTCTGCGAATGGTGGGAAGAGGTCTATGAGAAATTTAGTTTACGCTCTGGAAATGTATGAGAAGTGGTCGGATCAAAAAATCAGTAAGACTAAATCAGCGTTATTCCTCTCAAAATACATCACTCCCGCTAGGAAGCGTGGTTTATTAAGAATCACAGGTTTCATGGAAGGTAAATTCCCTGTTTCATATTTGGGTGCTCCTTTGGTATTCGGAAAATTATCCTCCAGGACATTGGAGCCTCTTGTGGAGAAGATTAGAAAGAAAATTGCAGGGGGGAAATCTAAGTTGCTCTCGCAAGGTGGAAGATTGATTTTATTAAGAGATGTGTTGTCTAGTATGCCTATTCATTTGATGTCTGTTATTAAGATTTCGCAGGTCACATATACTCACATTAACTCTCTTCTTTCAATTTTTTTATAGGGAGAGGTGAAAGATAAAATGAAGATTCATTGGCGCTTTTGGCGGAAAATTTGTAAACCTACCTCAGAAGGGGGTCTGGGCCTGACAGATTTTAAGGAAATTCATAAATCTCTTCTCATGAAATTTGCCTTCAGATTGCTTACTTCTAACAATCTGTGGGTAGATTTTTTCAGAGGTAAATATTGCAGAAATGATCATTTACTAATAAGGAAGGGGAGACCAAATGACTCTCGGTTTTTGAAATCAATTATGGCCACCATTCCAGAAGTTCTAGATGACGTTAAAATTTTGGTGAGAGGTGGGAATTCTTCTTTTTGGTTCGACTAGTGGTTGTCATCAGGCCCGTTATCTGTGAGTACTGATTATATTTTGAACAAGAAACTGTGTATTAAGGATTGCTGGCTAAATAATAATTTGAACTCTGATTTAGTATGGGAATTGTTAGTGCTGATAAAACAAGGGAAATTTTGTAACAAGTGCCGGCAGGTAAAAGTGGGCAGGATATTTTTTTCTGGAAGCCTGCCCCGGACGGTAATTTTTCTACAAAAACGGCTTGGGAGGCAGTGAGGGGCAGAAGTGATATTTTTTTGTGGAATGACTGGTTTTGGCATTCTTTATTGCCCAGAAGAATCTCAATGTGTTTATGGAGAGCCTGGTTTAGATGCTTGGCTGTAGATGATAGAATTCAGACCAAAGGAATATCGATGGCTTCGGCTTGTGATTGCTGCATTCAGAGAAGCCAGGAAAACATTAATCATATTCTTTCTTTGGGAGATGGGGCTTCAGAGGTTTGGCATCGGGCTAGTGTGGCATTGAGGATTCCTTTCCAATGATCTCTTTCTTGGAAAAATAAAATGGCAAATTGGTTCCACTATGCAAAAAAATCGTCTATTAAAGGTATTTTAATTGGGCTGATTTCATGTTTGATTACGTGGTGCCTCTGGAATCGAAGATGTAAAGCGAGAATGGAAGGAGTTTATCAAAGTGCAGATTAGATGTGGAGAAGTGTTCGATTCTGGGTTAGTTTTATTGCTGAGAGCATCATTTCTTTTCAAAAATTGAAGAAGTCGGACAATAAAATTTTGAATGAGTTTCAAATTAAGCATCAAGGAGTTTGCAATAGGTCTAGAAAAATTATATCATGGGTTAAACCTCTAGTAGGGTGGATAAAACTTAATTGTGATGGGAGTTGTAGGGGCAATCCGGGTACTTCAGGAGGTGGAGGAATTATTCGGGATTGCCATGGCATGGTAAAAGTGACTTTTTCAAGTTATTTTGGCAATAGTACGAATAATAGTGTGGAATAAAAAGCAACCAGGGAAGGAATTCGTTTGTGTGAATGTTTGCATTATGTTAATGTGATTATAGAAAGTGACCTGCGAATTGTAGTTGATTGGTTTCGAAAAGATAGATGTATTTTGTGGTATCTTTGGGAATTTTGGGAGGAGCTCGTGGTAGAGTTAGAAGAAGTGAATGTCATGGTGATGCATCAATATAGGGAAAGCAATAGTGCGGTTCATTTTCTTACTAAAGAAAGAGAAATGGAAAATAATGTAATTTACGAAGAACAACACCTTCTATCACGTTATCTGAAAAGTATCTTTCGGATGGATAGGTGGGGTCTTGTTTCCGTTTATTGTTAGTTCATCTCTAGAGTTTCATTTGGTGTATTTCGTTTTGTTTATAGTTGTTTTACTAAAAAAAAAATGTGAAACAAGCATTATTCATTGGCTTGAACCTCCTCCTTAACTACCATGCACGCATGGATTGGACCATATGAAAGCTTCTATTGAACTGCACAAGGCATAAGTAATCACTCTTGTCTGCAGATTTTCACGTCCACAATATTTAATTTCAAGAAACTCTAACTTTATGTTGGTACACTAGAGTAGAATAAATTAAATTTATTTGCTATTACAAGAATAAAGTGAAATACAATAAAATTAGTCTTTACTATTTTATGTATTTCTTATATAAATTTTTCTTTTCATTTCATTTCAACATACCAAATATTGGATAAGAGAAAAATGAATTGAAAGTTGCATATCGAATTTCTAAAATTGTAAAGACTAATTCCATTAAATTCTATAACATTCTGTCTACCAAACAAATCATAAGTTAATTACATTTAGTTTGGGGTTTTTTTTTGTGAAATAAAATCAAATGAGAATGAAATAGTGCATATACTATTTTTATCTTATACAATTTTCATTTTTTTTAAGATAATAATTCATTCATGTATACATATGCAAGGAGTATAGAATGGGAATTAACTGCAGAAGGTAAAAAGAATAAAAGAATCAGAGGGGGAGCAAAATAGAAAACACGAAGATCATAGCTCCTTAGGTAGACTATTTTTGGATAACTTAATGAACATACCAAATTTGTGTTACTCTAACTAGCATAGAAAAACAATTCTTCTTAATTCTCGCTACTAGTTAGATGTCTATTTAGTACAATTTTCATATTTGATGGGATAAATATAGTCATTTCCCAATAGTCATACTACCTTTATACCTTCCATTTCTAGCCTATTCAATTTTACTCATCAAACATAAATAAAATAACATTATTGTATGCTTGCGAGCTTAGAGTTAAAGTGTCACGTTTAAATCTAAGTAAAAAATATAGTGCAAATTATAATTGGAATTCATCTGCATAAGTCCAAGTGCTAGTACTCGAATTCCTAATTCCCAAAAAACCCTAATATTTTTACTTTGTATTTTATATATGTTAGTATGTAGATGTGGAATCTTAGGTGTGAATAAGATTTCATTTAAGTAGTGAAATCTAGGGGAAATAATGCTAAGGAAGGAAAACTAAATGATTTTAAGAGTTCAAGTATCCAATAGCAAGATGATATACGATGAAAGAATAATGCAAGGTTTGCCCCCAGGGCATAGCTCAGGTGGTCGAGCGAATAATCGGGTGTGCCTCTCATGAGGTCAGCCTTTGCGTCACCCGGATTCGATTCCTCCCCTAGACTCCTGGTTTACCTTCCTCGTGGTGATGTGGGGCTGGATCCACGAGGCGTGGGATTAGTCATGACCGGTGCGGCGGACCGTAAAACGAACGTCGTTGACGGTTGTGGACACCCAATGATATTAAAAAAAAAAAAAAAAAAATTAATGCAAGGTTATATGGAGAGGCTAGGGATTTGTTTGGATTAAGTAACACATAATTTATCTTACCTAAATGACTTTTCCTTAAAAATGACACTCACTTACAAACAAAATCTTAATATAATAATAAGGGATTCGAAGAGATAGAACAAGATGAATGAATTAAGAAATATGCTGCATGTATACTGATCTGAGTGGGTGCAGTCATTAATGTTGAATGCAGGTAGTACTTGCTGCACTACTTAATTACTAGCTTGATACCTTTTGTAGCATAGATAATTTCGAGATGGATAGGCAATCTAAAGGAGCATTAATGGTAGCTTGCAGCTAGCTATAGCTCACTAGCTACTCTACCTAAGGGTCTGTTTGCTGACTTCTCTAAATTTTTCCTGTTAAATGTCTCCTGCCCCGTAGACATCCTCTGCTACTAGTCGTATATCTCTATCTATTCACTGTGGATTCGTATGTAGCCGTGCATGGATGAATGGATGGGGTATATGCTATCGCCGCGCTTGCGCAGAGTCGTGTCAATGCTCCAAAAGCTGCTGCAGTTAATTGTTACCCCATTGCTAATGCAGAAGCCACAGTTTTTTCTAATTTTATTTTTATTTTTTAATAAAAATATTAAATAATAGTTTGATCGAATAAAATTATCTTTTTTTTTTTTTTAATTACTCATCGAGTATCCACGTGTTCATTTTACGGTTCATATGACTAATCCTGCGCCCCTTGAAGTTAATTCCATAACTCTAAATGTAGAGTAAATTCAAGAGTCTAGGGATGGAAACGAACCCGAGAGGGTTTGAATACCTGACCTCGTGAAAGATACTCCCGCAGCCCACGCCACCACCTGAACCCCACCCTGAGGGTTAAAATTATCTCATTTTGATGCTTACTTAATCTCGCTGCATGATCTAGTGAGATTTATGGTCAAGACTTCTCGTGGTAATGCATGACAGCAAATCTCACTGGATGGTTTAGCGAGATTTTTCGGAAAAATAAAAACGCGTATGACGCATGGCAAATCTCGTTGGACTATCTAGCGAGATTTGTTTGAACGGCTCATTTTTCCTTCATTTCACTCGCAAACACATAGAGAGCAGAGAGTTGCAGAGAGGGGGATGACAGTAGTAGACCTACTCTCGCAGGTGACCGTTTGGGAGGAAGGTAGTAGGTAACTGTTTGAACGGTCAGGCGAGATCGCTGGAAAGCTATAAAAAGAGTGAAAATGAGGTACGCATTTTTCTTACCCTAAAACTATTTTGGTTCCATTGTTCATTCAAGATTAAGTTGAAAGATTTAAAGATTTGCTATTTTAGATTCATAAATTAGTATATTGTGCTTTCAATTTTTTGATTGGAAGCTGCATCCAAAAACCCCCAAGGTTAGGTTTCATTTCATTATTCACATTTTACTGAATTGAAATTGTTATATATTGAATGTGTAAATATTGTTGGTTAATTGCTGTTAGATAATCTGAGGTTAGGGTTTATATATTAAAATTGTTATATATTGAAATTGTATATTGATTTGTAAATTAGTCAGGTTAGTTTGTTTCTTGAACTGTAATTTAGGTGAATTTTTCGAATTTTTCTTTATTTAATTTTTTTTTTTTTGAATTACGCACTGGGTATCCACGCGTCCGTCTTATGGTCCACGTGACTAATCCTGCATCCCTTGAAATTGACCCCACAACTTCAAAGGGAGAGTAAATTCAAGAGTCTAGAGGCGGAAACGAGTTTAGGAGGGTTTGAACACCTGACCTCGTGAGAGGTACTCCCGCAGCCCGCACTACCACTCGAACCACACCCTGGGGGTAATTTTTTTTTTTTTTTTTTGTGTTTATTTCTTGTTCTTCATAGGCTAGGTGTTTGGCTATTGATATTTGGTTCTTGGTGCTAATGTTTTCCTATTGTGTTCATTTTTTGTTATCAGTTATTCAGTTTTTTATTTTTAAATTTTCAAATATTTACAAAAATGTCACATTGTTTTCAAATTTTTCAAAATATAGAAACGTTAGAAAACATCCTTTTTAAAAAAAAATATATATTTTAGACTTTTGGCTCTTACTTTACATATGGAAGGAAGAAGGTAATTATGAAAAATATTTATAATTATAGAAACATTATATTATTATTTTTTTCATTTTTTATATTAATTTTTTTTAAAATTATATAAATATTAATTTAATTTTTTATCTTTCAAGACTTGCATTGAAAAGTTTAAAAATAAAGAATAAATTTAATACAGAAAACACTTTTCTTTTCTCATTTTAAAATTTTAAATAATTATAACAGAAATGAATGTAGTGTAAATCTCGCAGTTTAGTCTAACGAGATTTAAATAGTCAGGGCAATCGTGTTTTGACGCGTAACAAATCTCATTGGATCAAGTAACGAGATTACCTAAGCATCAAAATGAGATAATTTTTTCTAAACAAAATATTATTTAATATTTTATTATAAATTAAAATTAAAATGGGAAAAAACTCCACCCTATTATCGAAGCTTGAATTTGATTGACTTCGTTTTCATCTTACTATTCCTCTAGCTAACCCTACGTATTTAATTGAAGGATTTGTGGTGCCCAAAAAACTGACATCTATCATTAATCATACACTTGGATATGCCTCAAATTTAGAATTATATGAAATTTAAATAAAATATAAATAATATTATATCAAAATTTATTTAAATTTAAAATTTAATATTCATGTTTTCAAATACAGATAAAAAGTTTAAATTTATACTAAATTTGAATAAAGTATAATAAGTTATATTAAAATTATTTAAATTTACTATAATCCAAATCTAATATTCAAAATTCATACTCCCAAAGGCACTTGACATTAAATGCGTAAAATATCTCACTTATAAAAAAAAAAAAACCCTCTAAAACTCATTTCTTTAACATTGTTGCTATCTCATTGCTTCTTTTGTTCCATCATTTATTTAAGCATTGGAGAAGACTCTAAAGGTCATCGAGGGTCTCTCAAGCACTTAATTTTTTTCCCTCTTGATTGCAAGTGATCATCATGATTTGTGGATATGAAGATCACGATACAATTTTGACGTCAACATGCAACTTAAAATGTGTATTGTGAGTAATGCCAAGTTTTAGGTTGAGTGATCAAGTTGAATGTTTGAGACTCAATTTCTCAGACGTAATTAAGTCAACACTTGGGACAAAGGTTATTGATTTACGTGTACAACACAAAGACTTAAATGGTGAGCTCCCAATAGAAAAAAAGAATTATATTATTGTTATTTTTAAAAATTTTTTGGTCGCAATAATATAGTACAAATTACCACACATACAATAATTAATGACACCCCTCATCATTTTTATTTATTTTTATTTCTTAAAATAATACATAAATCCTATTAGTAAGAATAAGACCATACACTTCGAATACACTTATCTAAAAAGCATGTAATAAGTTAAATGATAATCGTAATGCGCACTTTGTAATTGGGTCTTCATACACATCTTTGAGTCTCCCCTCAGTATATTTTCTAGTTTCATATTTGAGAATTTAAAATTTATAATTTAAATTAAGTTCGTATGAATTTGAACAAAATGCAATATAAAACTACATTAAATTTTATTCAAAGTCACATTAGTTTATATCTAAGTCTTAAAATCTACATTCCAAATATAAGGTAATTAATTAACTATGCATTCCCACTAAAAACCTGATTGGAATGTCTTTTCTTGTTTTAATTTTTTTCTTCTTAAGCTACTTAATTACTCGGGCTTTGCCCATCCCTCAACCCAAAAAAAAAACAAAAAACAAATAACAAATAACAAGAACAAGATGAAGAACAAGAGCAAGAATTTTCTTGAGGGAGTGCAAATTGCCGCAGACAAGATGCATCGAACCCAAAACTTGACAGGAAGATAGCAAATACAGGGTGAAGAATTGGAAAGAAAAGCCATGCAGTGCCAATTAAGCTCGTTGCTATCAGGCAACAACCACACGCATTGGTAAGACATGGCATGGGAGTTATATGTGCATATATATATATATATATATTGAACCCAATCAGTGGCTTGCAAGGAAGATATATATAATAAGACATGGCATGGGATTTGTGTTCGTAAGTTAGGTTATCTCTTGGATTCTCAATTTTTGTTTTGGAGTTGTAATGACGGCAATGAGTGCGGTGGTGTGGCCCCCGGAGCGACGGATTGGATGGCGACTTGAAGCAAAAGGGCGGATTCACGCACAGATCCGTAGAAAGGGATTTGACATAAAAGATGTTGTAATGTTTTCCCGTTTTAAGAAATTATCACAATCATTTTTAACCATCTTTTCAATTATGCAAATCTGTATTCAAGCAAAACAGCGCATCATTATTATTATTATTATTATTCAACCTCCTCCTCCATGACTTAGTCAAAAGGATGTGCCAAACTAAAGAAAGCAAAAATAAAAATTAAAGTAGATCCCATCTTTATTATAAAAGAAAAAAAGTGACTAGACATCTTTTTGTTACTTTACATGTGACAATGTGTCAAGGATCGATAATAAGATATGCAAATTTATAATCGTTAGGTGATAATATCTTGTAAATACTTTAGTATGATCCCTTTTAACGAATTCATAATCACTGTCTTATAATTCTAACATTTAGACTAAAATTACAAATTGCGCCTTAGAAATAAAATGATGCGAACTAGAGTCAATTCAGTAAAACTCTAGGCGAGAAATTGATTGGTTAACCGACCTGTTACTCACACAAAAGCTTTTGAACTTACAGATAAGGAGTCTTAAAGTTACGAACTTAAACTACAATCAATGAACATACTACTTGCCACCAAACTCGTTTATGTTATTGGAAATAATTTTAAACATACACTCATAAATAAGTCGTATTAGTCCATGTATTTAGTATTTAAGTGCTAATGATTTCATCAATCTGTTCTGATGGTTTTACTGGGTTAGAACCCGTGGTTTCTTCTTGTAAGAATGCTAAAAAAGAAAAAATGCTCTTTAAATGAGGCAATAGTACTGAGTTCAACCACCCTTACATACATGTCACACACTAAGAGAGTCTACCTGTAGTCATGCAACTCAAGGTAAGGCTTATGACATTACCGTAAATTGAGAATACCAAAGGGAGATTGTTAGACACGTGGATGATAAGGTCTGAAAAATTCAACTCATCCAATGGATTGGACAAGAATTTCAATCTAGGAGTAGGATTTAGAGGTGGGCATATTGGACTTTAAGTGGAGCCAAGTGGATTTAAAGGGACAAAACAAAATCATCTAAAATATAAAGCACATCATTAATATCGCCAACTATGACTACGAGAAGTTCATTACCAATAATTAAGAGTTTAGACTTATTTATCTTGTATACACTAAATCATTGTTAAAAAAAAAAAAAAAACCTCATACACTCATAGCTTTCATATGAGTTGTCTCCCATAAAAAGGGAGGTTAGAGTAAAACTAGTCATTCTCATTCAGTAATCTCTTATCTTCCATAAAAAGGGAGATTAAAGTAAAAGCTGTCATTCTCATTCATTAATCTCCTTTCTTGATTTTATGTAACATTTTATGTTGATACAAGTTTGTAGAGAAAGTGAAATATTATAATCACACCATATTATTTATTTGCAACAACAAACATGCATTATTGTACAACTCCAATCCAAAAATCACATGGAATTGTAACCAATCATGCACATAATCGATCAACTATCTTTTTTCGGTAATCATTTATTTCAAATTCACTTTATCCAATCAATCTTTGGAGCTCTAACTCGGATATAATTGATTAGTTCACTCTACTATATATAGATATTGAGTATTCAAATAGGTATAATTAACTAGATATAAAGTGTGAATGGATGGATGGGGTACATGCAGAGGGGTGAATTCCTGGGGGAGCGCAGCCTCCACGTAGAGACAAAATGAAGCAGTGAACATGGAATGTGGTACATATGAAGCAAGAGCAGCACTAGCTTTCCACGTAAAAGCCAATTATGGATTTCCGCACACGTGGGTTGGGGAGCATCACCACGCACGTGTGGGCAGAAGCTGTTGATGCATCATGGGGACTACAAATGGAATAGTGTAGGCAGGTTTATAATTGTGAAGGAATTGACGCCTTGCTTCAGCATTTTGCGCTCATAATTGAAATGAGAGTACTATTGCCGACACCAACAGATCCATTGGATCACATTATTCACCAATCTCTCAACATACAATGAAGCACAGAGAGAGAGAGAGAGAGAGAGATGTGTGGAGTGGGTGAATGAAAAGGGGCTGCACGGAACTGCGTAAGGATACACACGGTAGGCTGGAAAAGGTAACTCATAATATATGAGAGAGATCCATAAAGAGAGAAGAGAGAGAGAGAGAGAGGGACCACTGGGGAGGAGTGGGGAAGAGCAGAGCACAAATGGGGAGAATGGCCATCTTAGACTAGTGTGTATAATATTTTGGGTTATAAAGTAAATCATATGTATGTTCTGAATTTAACATAATTTTATTATTTGTATGTAAATGGATAAAACATTAGATATTTACAAGAAGTTTTGAATTTAAATTTATATGAACTTAAATAAGATGTAATACAAAACTATATTAAAATTTATCTAAATTTATTTAAATTTAAATTTAAAGTTTCAAATTTATGCTTATGTTGCATGAGTTTACACTGAATCTTAAATGGTTATATCATATGTTTATAATTATATATATATATATATATATATAACTAAATTATGTTAAATTCTCTCTCTCTCTCTCTCTCTCTCTCTGTGGTTAGTAATGGAGTGTGTTTATATATATATTGAGAACTGTGAGGGTACATTAAATATATATTTCTGAAGGTTATCGGCCAGGCCAGGCCAGTTGCACGAGGGCCTCTGTTTTGTTGCTTTCTGCTTTACGATCTGCCAGTATATATTTATATATAATGTGCGGGTGTATATAAACAACACTATTCCTTGTAATTATTCTCAACAATTATATGGATACACCGATATCTCTCCTCCTCTGTCACACACATTCGATCAAAGGGGTATGCATTGGAGGAGTGGGAAACCCTCACCTCTCCACCCTTTATTCTCTTTATATTTTGTTTTTTTTTATTATATACTTTACCTATTCTGGGGAATATATATAATATACACACACATAGATGTCCACTGCTCTAGTATCTATTCACGTAGTTTTGTCTTGTTGCTAAAATGCACGACTTCAATGATATTGGAGATGGTGCCTTGTAGGTGTGTATAATATAGTTCATATATATATATATATATTCCAACTGTTGGTGAATGGCGGGTGACTCCCTGCTTCAGCTACTGTGTAAATTCTATCATCAATGTCCCAATTATACTAATCGGCTTAAAAATATTTCTGGGGGTCATGATTATGTAGTCTATATAAAGTTTGAATCATGGTTTTTCAATTTGAATCTGTGTTTAATTTCAGAAATAAAGTTATAAGTTTAATTGGTCGAATTGATTAGTTTAATCAGTGATCAAATATATGTGTGCATTGCACAACAATTATATTCACTAATATGAGATAAAATTAAAAAGATTGATGTTGGTTATAATTACCTATTTGCTGATTAGATTCATTAAACAAACACATTTTGGATCACACAAATATTTTTTCTCTAAAATATTATTGAGGTTCAAATAAATATTGAAAGATGAAAAGTGTTGAGTTCAACATATGTTCAAGTATTGGTATGTGTCTTATTTAACCAGACATACAAACTCAACATAAATGAAATAAAATAAAATAGATTACAATTAAAAAAAAAAAAAAAAAAGCAAACAGGTTAAATGAGAAGAAGTAGATATCACTGAGGCTGTGAAGACGTTCACAACTCTATAAACACCTTCTTGCCAATTAGAAAAATACTCTGATGACACCAAATAGCCCCCAGTAACGGCACAAAAAACTTGACTTGTTCTGAAATGTGCTTACAAGTGAAAAAGTGTCAAGATATATTAAGGATAAGTCTAAGATCGTATTCCACAGGGACCACTGATTATCGCAGTATTTGTGAAAGTTTATTGAAAAAAATAATGATGTAAAATGCTTTGCAAAATTCTTCTTGTATTTTTTATGTTTATGAAAACAGTAAACAAAATGGGAAGTACACGAGAAAATGCTAAAATGAGATTAAAATTTTACCACGATTCAAAAATATAAATCCAATACCGCAGCCAAAACAAAACAAATTCACTGAAACAAATAATCAAACACTTGGGTTACGAGTCCAACTTCCATTGCTTCCACCATTTACTAGTTTCCTCGGCATTACTCTTCTTCTTGTTAATCCAATTAAGACATTAATAAGATGGAATATGAAAACCTAAACTCAAGTAAACGAAACAAAATAAATACCCTCACTAAGCATCAACTGAACATCATGTAATACTTAATTGATGAAAATCCTCAATTAATTCAAGGTTTTGTTGTGCCCAATGTTAACAACAAAACAATAAATAAAAGTAAGAGATTTATCAACGATTGTCTTCAATTTTTGGTTTAAGCCAAATAAAAGCATAACAACAACATCAAAGAAAGCCTAATAAATCATGGAAAGCAACAGAAATTGAACCACAACCCAAATTGTGAAACTTAGTCAAACATGTTTGCAATCTGAAATTTTTGAAACAAATTAAACCAATAATAAATCATTCAAAACAATAAAAATAAAAAACAATAAAAGTAAAGGAACAAGGATAAAGAAAGAAAGAAAGAAAGAAAGAGAGGAGGAGAGGAAGGAGAAGAGGAGTGGGCAAAATCCTAGCTTGGCCGAATGGAGGTTCTTGCAGGCCTTCATGGCTGCACATCCCCTTTGTGTTTTCCTTGGCCGAACCCAGCTCCCCCTACAGCTGCTCCAATCCTCCCAATAAAACCCTATTTTCTTTCTTTTATTTTCCAGCTAACGCTGCCAAAAAAAAAAAAAATCTAGTTACAAAGTGTCACTAATATTGCGCTTTTAGTGACAAAATTGAAAGTGTCACTAATACTTTCGTCACAAAAAAATCAGTTTTCCTGCTCAAACTATCGCGTGAACCCACTTTTCGTGCTCAAATTGTCTTGAGAAAATATTAGCGACGCTTCTTGAGACATTAGTGATGACTTTGAAGCATCACTAACAGTCAGTTATTAGTGATGGTTCTAAATCATCATTAATAAGTGACTAAATCATCATTAATAAGTGACTATTAGTGACAGATTAGTAAAACCATCACTAATAGTCTTGTATTAATTAGTGACGGTTATAGAACCGTTACTAATAATGCATTTGTTGACTGGAAAATAGGTCAACAATATTAGTGACGATTTTTATAAACCGTCACTAATAGTTTAGTATTAGTCACGATTTCTGAAAATCGTTACTAATAGTTTTGTATTAGTGATAGTTTATATAACCGTTACTAATAATGCATTTGTTGATTGGGAAATATGTCAATAATATTAGTGACGGTTCTTATATAAACCGTCACAAATTGTCTATTATTAGTCACGGTTCCCAAAAATGGTCACTAATAGTCTTATATTAGTGACGATTTATAGAACTGCCACTAATAATGCATTTGTTGACTGAAAAAAAGGCCAACAATATTAGTGACAGTTCTCATAAACTGTCACTAATAGTCTATTATTAGTGTCGGTTTAGAAAACTCATATCTAATAGTCTTGTATTAGTAATAATTTATAAAATCACTAATAATGCATTTTTTGACTGGGTAAATAAACTGTCACTACTAGTATTTTCTTGATTAAAAATATATAAAAATTTTTATAATTATTAGTGATGGTTTCAAACTATCACTAATACTCTAAAATGTTAAATCCCTAACCCCACATAGATTTCCCCCAATATTCCCCCAAACTCTTCCTCCTCTCCCTCCTTTCCTCCTCCCTACACGCGTCGTCTCTAGCCACCCCCTGCCATTCTTTCCTCCTCCCGCCATCGCCTTCGAGTTTCCCTCCTCCTAGGTTCTTCTTCTGCAAATGGTTGTGTGTGTGTGTGTGTGTGTGTGTGTGTGCGTGTGTACGTGTGTGAGTTGTTGACTTTTTGAGTCTTATCCTTGTTTTGATTATGATAAACCAGAGCATCTCACTTGTATACTTAGTGAATGTATAGGTTTATACTTCTGGAAGCACAAGTGAAGGATGCAAAATAGAAGCCGTAAATGCATTTCAAGCTCACACCAATTGGCGTATTCCATGGGGATTCAGAAGAGCAAAAGGCGTGAAGACTTTATTTATTTATTTATTTTAGTTGTAATAATTAATTAGATTTAATTGTGTATGCATTCCTCATGATTTAATTTGAAGCTCAATGACCTTAGATTGACCTTAGGGGACCAACACTTTGATTAAAAACCTTTTTCATAAAAATTTAAATCATAAAAATGTTTTCAAATATCTTTAGGGTCATTAATAGGGTTAAACTTAAGAATTTCAATGATCTCGGTCGACCGGCCCTTTGCAGCTAAAATTGCCCCAATCGACTGACCTAGTGATTTATAGAGCCACAGTCGACCAACCATCTTTAGGCATGAAAGCCCTAGCCGACCGACCTTTATATTTGGGCCTATTTAAGAAAGCCTCAGTCCACCAGCCATCTTCTCTCTTGAAACGCCCAGCGGATCGACCTTGGTACTTAGCCCAGATTCTTTAAAGATCAGTTGATTGACCTTAATGCACAAAATTGTCCTTGTTGACCAACTTAATGAACCGGCATACTGGATCTTGAGGTTAGCCAACCAAACCAATGAAGGATTGGAAAATCGCCTTGGTCTACTGACCGGCATCTTGCAAAGTTCATCGAACCCATAAAAAAAACTTGAATTTTGTCTTAGGGCACTCAACCGGCGCATTCCCTAGCCGACCGAACCTCTCAGGTTGGCCATATTTTGAGCGCTAAATGTCATTAATTTTTCAATTAAACTTTTCTAAAATGACTAGCGTGTCCTTAACAGTCATAATTCTTGGGTGGTCTATATATACCCCACTCCAAAGCATGATTAGCAACTTTGATTACTTTGAAAAACATCTCAAATATTTTGGGCATTTCTTTTAAATCAAATTTCCCCCACATTCATTTTTTTGCAAAATCTCTTTGGGGCAAAGTTTTTATACTTTCTCCTACTCCTTTATTTTGAAAATCATTTGGAGAAAGTAATTTTTGAGCTTTTTAAAGAGGCTTGAACAATATATTCAAGTTCATATACGCTTGCTTGAAAGCCTTTTTATTTTATTTATTTCATATTCTTCAAAGATCAAATTCTCCTATACTCCTCTTTTGAGAAATTATTTTTGGAGAATTATTCTTGATTTTACTCAAGTAATGCTTGAACTTATATCTCACTTCATATATAAAGCTTGAGAGTCTTATTGTTTTTAGGGTCAATCATTTTAAGAACCCTAACTTCTCCCTTTCATATCCTTGAATATATTTTTGGGAGAAAATCTTTTGGGGGGTTATTCAAGATTGCTTTGAGCATATATATTCATTGATAATATATATATATATATATATATTGTGCTTGAAAAGCGTATTGGAAATGGCTTAAGCATATATTCACTTCCATACATCTTGCTCAAAAGCCTTTCGGCATTTAAATTTCAAAAGGTTATTTAGAAAAGAAAAATCATTTTCCATACTCTCATTATTTTACATGAAAAAAATATTTTTAGAGATAAAATTATACTCTACTGAGCTTCATTTTATAAATCTTACGAGAGTGCATATAGAGCTTCAATTTGCACATATTTGCTTATTTTAAGAAGCATTCATTTCGTACGAAAAATCTCATATTTGAGTACCGGTTTGGCTCAAGTCCGGTTAGGTGAGCTGGGGAGACTCCATGCCATAAGGGGGAACCAGTTTGGCTTAACTTGGTGAATTGAGTGGGGGAGACTCTGCCCCATAAGAAGGAACTAGTTTGGCTCAGCCTGATAAATTGAGTTAGGGAGACTCTGCTCCGTAAGGAGAAACCGGTTTAGCTCAGCGCGGTGAGTGAGCTAGGGAGACTCTGCCCCGTAAGAAGAATTGTAAACGGCATGGCTCTACCCGGTTAAGTGAGCACGGAGTGGAATCCTTAGGTGGTTGACCTAAGGCAGGGATGTAGGCAGGATTGGTCGAACCTTGATAACATTAATTGTGTCATTCTCTTATTCCCTATGCTATTTATTTTCCACACTTATATGCTAATATTTAATTTATTGTGAACGCTATATTTGTTTTAAATATTTGCATATTTGATTATTTTGGGAATTTGAGATTGCTTAGAAAGACCCTAGGTTGCGCAATATAGGCTGTGGTTTAAAATTGAGCACGCCTAACTTAAGAAGATTTTTTAAATACCCAATTCATCCCCCCCCCCCCCTCTCATGGGAATACACCATAATTGTCAATTGGTATCAGAGTCCGGTTACAATAAGCTTAACCGCGTTTGTATAAAGATTGAAAGGGCTCATTTTGGTGTATCCCTGTTTTGAGAGGGTTATTCTTTTTGCAAATCCCACTGCTTTTATTGTGTAAATTTTACTGTCTGAAAATTGAAAATGAGTTTTATAAAATCAGTTTGATTTGAGGTTTAGGAAAGTTTTTTTCAATGTGAAATTTATCCCAAACTTTGAAAATTTGAATGAGCATGACATGGTTAATAATGCATATATATATATATATATATATATATGTGTGTGTGTGTGTGTGTGTGTGTGTGTGTGTATTGTAGTTCCATTTTTTTTTATTATGCCTTAGCTACTAATGTTTTCTTTAAGTGTATGACTTGTAGTAGTGCTAAGGATGTTTGGGAACATTAAGAGGAATAAGAAACTGAGAGAGAGAGGAGAACATCACTCCTAGGACTTTGGGCTTAAATGATTAAGAAGGAGTAAAGCATAAAGGTAAATTTTTCTCATTCTACTGTATTGGATGGTTTATGTTATGATTCATATAATATATGTTGTGTTAAATCTTTTGTGATTCATATAATAAATTTAATAGCATGTCATGAGGAGCATTTCAGAGAAATTTTTTTAATACTGATAAGATCTTGCTTTAGGATATAATGCATAAGGGGCAGTGATAATTAAATGCTTTGACTGTAGTTAGTGCTTAATTTCCAAATCTTAGTATAATATGTTGTTATACTAAAAAACCTTACAAAATCAAGCCAATATAAAAATATTTGTGATTTATCCAATCTATTTGCTTAATATATACATTTCATTGATTGGTTAAAATATAAATATATTGGCTATAGCATGTTTAAAATCCCCTACAAATGGACAAAGTTATACTTATTTGCTCAAAGATTTTTAATGTTATATATGTGCTTAAAGTTTAAATTTTTTTAAGTATAGCATATTTTGTCCATCACAAAGTTTTGAGGTTTAGGGAACTAATATTGTGTATATCATATAACCCTAAACTCATAATGGAGCTTAAATGATCAAACATATTCAAACAGATTTGAAGCTCATTCCCCCGTTAGAAATTATTAATTTAATTTAATCGTAAGATGTCAAAGTTAAGTCATTGAAAATATAGAGCCTTGGCTAAGTTTTCTTTCGGTATAAAAATATGAAAATAATAATGCATAGCTTGCAAAATTAAGGGGGAGCAAAAAAAATTAAAATTCACCTAATAAAACTTTTATGACATTGTGCTTATTTTCAAGACACCATCTTTTTATGGTTATATTTTATGCCTTTGTGTTATCTACACTGATTACCACCATCCATTCTTCGTTTAAAATTTGATCATATTAGATGGACGAACTACATTTTTTATATGATCTGCTATTGTGCTAAATGCTACTTTCCATTGCTTGATAAATTCTAAATTATTTGATGGATAGTTTATAATTGAATTGAAATGGATTGTATGGTTATCTGAACTAAACGCTTACTATCCATAATATATTAAATGATTAAATCTCTTTGATGGATGGTTTTATTATTGATTAAACCACTGGAATGCATGCTTGTATTGAATGCTAACTACATGTCTGATTCAGTATTGTGAATTGTATGCTGATTGTAATGTCCCCAAAAGTTCCACAATAAACTTAAAATCATATCATCATAGGGTACCTCTGATACCATAATGCAACATATACGGAACCAGTGGGGTCCAGGGTAATAACATCCCATAATTAATTTTAAACAAATAAACAATGGAAGCAAATATTCTTCTACTAACATACATATCAGAGTACTAGCTCTCAACCTTTGTATGTATATCTTCCAAAATATATTACAACCCAGAATGACCAAAAGTTACTAAACATAACAAAATAGGGTCTTACCAACACTCACTCTCAGCTAGCTCGTCTAGGTCCCACCCTGGAGTTCCTAGACTCGGTTTCCTATAGGCCCTGAAAAGTTGATATATTTACCAGGGTGAGACACTTATCAATAAGACGGAATAAATTATTATCAGTGTGTGGGTAACATGAGTTTCAATGAAATCAGACACATTCTTTAATTTACTTTAGCTGACGAATATAACATTTGTATAATATAAATCACACCTATACAGTTGGAAATATACATTTTTTCACAATATAATCAACTCAGTAAATAATATCATTTACATAAATTCACATATATGCGTAGAATAAACCCCCTTTTGGACAAATAATATCATCATGTATAAACCCCCATGATTGGGTTGTGCGTTCCGAAGACTGGACTTAGCCTTGGCTTGTAACGACCTGCTATTTAAATGGGTGTTTTTTTTATACACTATAACATTTAACATGCTCTGATACCACACTAGATTAAACCCAATCATCAACCTAAGCAGCAAGAAGCAGAAATCAAATAAACATAACCATACGTAGTTATATACAATACCAAAGCGTTAACGTGTTTCCCAAAATACACATATATGTCTATTCCCCAAATATTCTTAACAGGTGAGGGCTATACAAAAATACTCCCAAAAATATACTCACTCTCTCTTACAGGGCAGTACTGTGGCCCCTCTGTCTACGAGCCTGGTCCGCTCACCCAACTGGCTCACCTGAAAAATAATTCAACACTGGGATGAGCCAAAGCTCAGTAAAAAGAAATCTGTTATTACTAGTGCGTGGCAAATGAGTTACAATAATGTGAAAATCTATTACTATATAGTCATGTCTCACTGAATCTGTAAAGCTCAATACTAGTAATATAATTTTCATCTTTTACTTGTTGCTTAACATTTTTGTACTTTAGGTTTCTATTCAAAATATTGCTAATATATGTATATATTTTCTGTTTTTATAAAACTGTATAAAAATAATAATAGCTGTAAACTTCCCTGTTTGTGTCATGATTTAACCCCTCATGACAGGATTGTGCGGCCCGTAGGCGGGATTTACCCTGATTTACTCCATAGTCTGATCAGCCCTCCTCAACCTATATCTGATGGGGAGCCTGTCCACTCGTGGGCTCTATGCGATCGACTTTAATACCACGTATTATCTAAATAGGTGGTTACACTTTATAAACTATATGTAGCTACGGTACCGTGCTTTGTAAACTATATAGTCCAACAGGATCTGATACTATATAATACATCTCTATATACAACTATCTGTTTTACCATGATTCTATAGTAACTGTATAAACCATGACACTGTAGAAAACTGTATCTATATCAAATGTGTTTCTATAATTAACTGTAAATCTATATGTCATGGTATTGTAAAACTGTGTAATCATGGTATTTCTGTAATTGTTGTAAAATACATTCACTGTCTGTATATTCTATAAAACACCTCTCTGAAAAATACTGTAAAACATGTTTTTATATTATATCTATATTCTCAAGCCACACAGTAATTTTAAAACATATTAATCATATTTGATAAACTGTAAAAATCTTTGTTGTAAACAATACTCTAGTGGAACATTTATAATTTTATACTGAAAACATATTCAAATAACCTAGCATAGCATATTTCCCTTACCTGTTTCCTGTTATAAATTCCCTACTATAATGGGTCCAACACCCGCAGGGTTCTCCACTCAACACCCTGAAACCATAAATCCCAAAACAAAACATCAATATTTCTTGGCCTACATTATTTCCTACAATTGCCAGAAAACCAAAAACTAAATAAATGACCTTACCCTAGATTTGGGATGAATTCCAACTTCGTTTCACCAACGATCCACTTCGGCAGACTTGAAAAGAACTCCTCCAGGAACGTCGTGGTGGCCTCAGATCATAGATCCGGCTATTGACGGGGCCAGAATCAAAGAGAGAAGAGGGAGAGGCCGTAGAAGAGAGAGAGAGAGAGGAGAGGGATTGCGGCTGATTTTCTGCGATTAAAATGATTTTAGGGCTATTTATACTGTGGGCTTCATCGACGAGCCACATCATCTCATTGACGAGTCCTTAAGTAATTTTGTCAAAGAACCTTACCCTTCGTCGATGAAATTCAAAGTAGCCAAAATTCTTCTCTTGGTATTTTCTCGTCGACGAGGTCCTGAAGAACCTTCTTCGACGAACCCCTGTATTCATCGACAAAGCCTGGAAATTCCTTGAAATTATTTTCTCCAAAATGCAATTTCGTCGACGAAAACGAAGTGTTCGTCGAAGAAGTTGGTTGCCACCTTCTATTACTGATTCCATTTCTCTCCTCTCTATTATTTAAATACCATTATTACTCGGGTCGTTACATGGCTGGCCTACCACTAGGCTAAGTCAAACCTCATGTCTACAAGTCCGATTTGCCTACCTAGTCTGGTCCAGACTCCAGGGGGGTACACAACCCTTCTGTGGAAAAATTGACTTTTCATTACCAACACTTCTATCCAGAACAATGTGGTTGCATTATCTCATATACTAGGAAAAAATATATTTTCGTTGAAAATTAGGTCTAAGCATCCCCATAATTTTATTCAGCTCAAAATAATGGTTTTATAAGAAAAGGAGATGATCGATCCTACTCACTTTGATTTTTCACCAAATACTAATAATAATCAAAACCATAACTTTCATATGCCTGAATCATTCAAAAAATCATATACAACATTCAGGAATCCATATAATTAGTTTCAACCAATTCAAATTCAACAAAAAGCTGACATAATTTATTCCCCTTACCTGATCCTAAAAAAAAGCCTACCACGCTCCCTGGAACAAATCCTAGGTTCCTAACTACAATGAGGAGAAGGCCATTGGGAAGCCGAGGAAGAGGAAATAACATATTAGAGGGCCAGCCAAAGCCTTGGGAGACTTTAGGAGAGAGAGGGACGTGTGAAAGAGAGAAACAAACGGGAGAGTTCATGCCTTAGCAGAGAGAAATATTAGGGAATGAAATTTTAAACAAAAAATGACTTAAGTTCCTTTTATAGATTTTCAACCCAGACGAAAGCGTCGACGGTTTTGCTGAAACCGTCAATGGGTTGACCTTTAACCAAACCATCTTCTTCTCATTTCTTTCGTAGAACCTCTCGGTAGTTGAAACCCTCGACGGTTTTAATAATTTTTCCAAAACCGTTTACGATTTGGTCTCAAACCAAACCTTCCTGACTAAAACTACTGATGGTTTGGTGTTGTACCAAACCAGGTCCTTTCTTTTTCTTTTTCTTTTTCTTTTTCTTTTTCTTTTTCTTTTTCTTTTTTTTTTCTTATTTCTCTTTTTCTTGGTTCAGGTTCCTACATCCTCCCATCCTTATAAAAATTTCTTCATCGAAATTGCTAACTGACATTTATAATCACTTATGGAATTACCAAATCGATCATTCGATTTTAGGAAGAGCTAATAGCCACCCACATTGCGGTCCCATCCCAAATTTATTAATTACCTCTCATTTATGGCGTAGGAATATTGGTTACATAATACGTTTCTAGGAGATTACAAATAGTCAAACAAAATTCTCCCAAAACCATTTAAAGCATAAAACCTGAAACCTATAGATTTACATTCACTCAAACCTAACTAGACAACCTGCACAAAACATATATATTCACAATCAAACTCTTACCTAAATGGCTTCACTTACTTGAGTCGTATCACTTACTTGCCTAGCGTTGGGTCTCGTTGAATAGTTGCAGTTACCTCTGACGTATTGTTGATTAAGGTGTAATCCCAAGAGGGGGGGTGAATTGGGTATTTTAAAAATTCTTTGAAACCTATTTACCAATCAATCCCTATTTCTAAGTTTAACTAATTAATGATAGGAACTTATGTCTGAATTAAAATTATTTTATCAATGAATTCTTTTTTACTCAATTAAGTGCGTATAAAGTTATTCAACATACACAAGCAAGCAGGAAATTAAATGCGGTGCTGAAAATAAATAGTGAAGGGAAGAAATAAGGCAAACATAGTTTTACGAGGTTCAGCTTACTTTGCCTACATCCTCGCCTTGAGCAACCACTCAAGAATTTACTAAAACCCTGCTCCTTAAAGTGGGACAGAGCTTCCCTTACAATCCGCTGCTTACAAGAGACACAACTTCCTCCTACTCTACTGCTTACAAGAGATACAATTCTCTCCTCTCACACCGGTTCACACACCGAAGCGTGTATACAATAGAATATGGAAAATACACTCAAAAATAATGCTTCTAACAAAAGCTGGTGAGTACAATTCAAATTCCTAAAACATTGACATATGATATAACTTGAAGCTCGTGAAAGTATGAAAACGATAAAATCGTTTTATGTATGATATGCTTCAACACAGGAATCCCTTTTTAACCAAAACTTTCAAGTAAAGATAAATTCAAACTATTTTGGAATAAACTAGGGTTCTTGGTTCACTTTACAAAAATGCACACTTATATAATTGAAGTGAACTAGTTAGCAAAAACTTTGTCTTGAATATACACTCAATCAAAATCACAAAGTTTTATTTCATGTACTCAATCACAAAACTGAGTATATTAATTTGCAGAAAATATCCCTCAATTAAAATTATAGTTATAAGTACCAAGGATATTAAATCAAGCTCTAATGTATCTAAAGATAGATCCCTTTAGAAACCACACACTTGAATCAAACCTTTCAATCAATCACACACCATAAAACAAATAATGATCTTGTTTAAAAATAGCTTTGTATATGTATAGGTACTTTCAAGATCACCCTTTTAATCAAAACTAGGTTTTTCAATAAGAAGCTCTTTAAGAAAATATATGTATATTTATATGCTCTTGAACCAAAATTTAATCTACCAAGTTAGATAAACTTTCTCAAGTAATGATCTCTTAGAAAATTAATTTTTGTACGAAAGGCACACTCAAGATCAATACTTTTCAATACTAGTCAAGAACAAACAATGATATAAGATGTAAAGATCACAAGACTAATAACTTGAAAGATCAAACCTCAATTCTAGATTGAAGTACAGTAGAGTAAACAAGTTCCCTTTGAAAATCTGAATTGATTTGCCCATGCTTGAAGATATGAGATTGATGTATAGGCAATCGAATAACACTAAGAGTAGATAATCAACAATCTTGCAACAAGGTGCGTTCTTCTCTTTCTTGTGTGTCTAACTCTTGTTCTAGGGTTTAGATATTCATAATATATAGTATATTACCCTTAGGATTGATCTCAGCTGTTGGATCAATAAGATACCTCACGTGTCTTTTTAATAAAGAACTGACTTTTAGGCTTTCCCGCGAGTTCAGGCAACTAAACTCGACTTCAGACTCCCGTAGTGTCAACTTCAGACGCCTGAGGTTCCAAGGTCAGGTGACCGAGGTACCTCTACTAGGTTCTATCTTTCCCATTGAATTCTTCAGGCTACCGAACTTAATCTTCAGGCTACCGAAGAAATTCTTCAGGCGCCTGAGGGTAACTTCAGGCTACCGAAGTCTCCTTTTTCACACATATTCATTTCCAATTTAAAATTCTACTTTGATTCTTTGCTTGGGTCTTTTATAAAACAAGTTTTCCATGATTTTAAACACATTTCTAAGCCCATGTAAGTACTCTAATGATGTACATGAAATGCATGAATCCTAAAATCATTCTAAGTTATATTGAGTCTCAAGATAAATCATACAAAAATGTAGGTACATGAGTTTTAAATACCCATTTCCAAGACATTCTTGAACTTTGCCGCTTGCATCTTAATTCTCATACTCTTTGAGTTCTATGGTACTTTCTAATATGTATAAGCTTTACTTTATGGCATCTATGACTCATTATCTTTCCGTGCATGCTCAGTGTAAGTCCTGTTCACAAACTCAATGCACAAATCAAATATCAAGTGATTTGTCATTATCAAAAACCGGATTTGACTCATAGAGTCAACAATCTCCCCCTTTTTGATGATGACAAATGCACGAGCAAAAATATATAATGGGTTACACCTAACAAGGCTCCCCCTAAATTAATGCATCAAATAACCAGTAAATGACCATATGCTCATTATTCATATACACATGATTTAGCTCAAATCCAAATGAGATATGAAATATGCTCATGATAAATGTGATATTATTATTTGAATCCATTTTATTATTTTTGCTTCCAAAATTTCTCCCTCCCTTTTGACATCAACAAAAAGGTGTATAATAACTAAATCAAGAGTAAACGTATCCCTTATGTTCTTCTCCCCTTAGAAATTTTACGGTTTTGAAATGTGTCCAATTGTTGATACCAAATATTGAGTAATGTAAATACCAAGTGATGATTATTAAGTGATGTTGCTCCCCCTGAATTATATCATCTAACATGATTCTAAGCAACCTCTCGATTATGCATGAGACCTAATTCACATTTAATTTGAATAAATTTATCCTCCGCAAGTGGTTTCGTGAATATATCAGCCCATTGTTCATCCGTGCATACAAACTCTAGTCTTACATCCCCTTTTTGTACATGGTCACGAAGAAAGTGATGTTGTATTTCTATGTGCTTAGTTCGTGAATGTAATATGGGATTTTTTGAGATATTTATTACACTCGTATTATCGCATCTTATAGGGATTGTTTCATAATTTAATCCAAAATCCTTCAGTTGTTGTTTCGTGTAAAGCGTTTGAGCACAACAACTACCAACCGCTATGTTTTCAACCTCAGCTATGGAAAGTGCAACTGAATTTTGCTTCTTGGAAAACCAAGAGACCAAGGAGTGTCCTAAGAAATGACATGTACTACTAGTGCTCTTTCTATCTACTTTGTTACCCGCAAAATCAGCATCTGAATAACTAAGAATTTCAAAGGATGTGTACTTAGGATACCATAACCCAATGTCCACGGTTCCTATCAAATATCTAAGTATTCGTTTAACAGCTAGCAAATGAGACTCTTTTGGAGCAGACAGAAATCTTGTGCACAAACATACGCTAAACATTATATCTGGTCTACTGGCAGTCAGGTATAACAAGCTACCTATCATTCCACAATATAACTTGACATCTACTGGTATACCTTGTTCATCTTTATCTAATTTCAATGAAGTGCTTATAGGTGTACCAAGTATTTTTCGGTCTTCAATGTGGAACTTTTTGAGTAAGTCTCTAATATACTTTGATTAATTTATGAATATTCCATGATTTTCTTGTTTGATCTGAAGTCCTAGAAAGAAATTTAGTTCACCCATCATGCTCATCTCAAATTCATTTTGCATGGTATTGGCAAATTCATTACACAATTTTTTATCTATAGCCCCAAATATGATATCATCTACATATACTTGCACTAGGAGAATGTCATCTTTCTTAGACTTTATGAACAAGGTTGTATCTATTTTTCCTCTTATAAATCCATTTTCTAAAACAAAACCGCTTAACCTTTCATACCATGCTCTAGGAGCTTGCTTTAAACTGTACAAAGGCTTTTGTCAGTCTATACACATGATCTAGATTCTTATGATTTTCAAAACCTGGGGATTGTTCTACATACACTTCTTCATTTATGTAGTCATTTAAAAATGAGCTTTTAACATCCATTTGATATAGCTTGAAATCTTTAAAAGCTGCATATGCTAATAACATTCATATGACTTCCATCCTAGCTACAGGGGCAAATGTTTCTTCAAAATCTATATCTTCTTCTTGATTATATCCCTGGGCTACTAATCTAGCCTTATTTCTCACAAGTACTCCATGTTCATCTTTCTTATTCTTATATATCCATTTGGTCCCTATGATTAACTTATCCTCTGGTCTAGGAACTAAATTCCACACTTTGTTTCTTTCAAATTGATTTAATTCTTCTTGCATGGATAGCACCCAAGATTCATCCTCTATAGCTTCACTCACATTCTTAGGTTCTTCTTGAGATAGAAACGCAAAATGACTAACCATGTTCCTAATAGAGGAGCGAGTGGCTATTCCACGTAATGGTTCTCCTATTATTTGATCTATGGGATGATTTTTATGTATTTCCATTCTCTAGGTGGTGCATTTACCTCATTTGTAGTTTCATCGATTTCAATTAATGGTTCTCTAAGTTCATTTTTCTTTTCTGAATCATTCTTAATTGATAGTTCTTTTAGTTCCTTGTTTAATTCAGGTTCATCTTCATCAATTCTTTTGGAGAAGGGATTTGTCTCATCGAACACTACATGAATAGACTCTATGACCATCAATGTTCGTTTATTATATACTCTATAGGCTTTACTATCTAAAGCATATCCTAGAAAGATACCTTCATCAGATTTTACATCGAATTTTCCTAAATGCTCATTGTCTCTAAGCACAAAACACTTACAGCCAAAAACATGAAAATATGATATATTTGGTCTATGGCCGTTCCATAATTCGTAGGGAGTCTTATTAAGTGATGGTCTAATTAGAACTCTATTTAGCACATAGCAGGCGGTATTCACTGCCTCAGCCCCAGAAGTATTTAGGTAATTTATGTTCGTTAAGCATAGTTCTAGCCATTTCTTGTATAGATCTATTCTTTCTTTCAACTACACCATTATTTTGTGGTGTTCTATGAGTTCAAAAATTATGGGCAATTCCTAATGAGTTACAATAGTCTTCCATGCCTTGATTTTTAAATTCTCTACCCCCATCACTTCGAATTTTAGTAATTGTGTATCACTTTTCATTTTGTACTTTCTTGCATAAATTTATAAATTTTTCACATGCCTCATCTTTATGACCTAAGAATAGTATCCATGTGTATCATGAAAAATCATAAACTATGACAAATGCGTATGATTTTCCTCCTAAACTCTGAATTTGGTTTGGTCCAAATAAGTCCAAGTGTAGCATTTGAAGTGGCCTAGTAGTGTAGATCTCTTTCTTCTTCTTAAAGTTTATTCTTTCTTGTTTTCCTAGTTGGCATGCATCACAAATTTTATCTTTCACAAATTTTGTCTTAAGCAGTCCCTTAACTAATTCTTTCTTAACGAGTTTTGAGATTAAATCCATGTTTGTGTGTCCTAGTCTAATATGCCAAATCCAACTTAATTCATTCATAGCATATAAGCATGTTACACTCTATGAAGTTAAGTTGTCAAAGCTTATGGTATATATGTTTTCATGACGCTTAGCAATGAAGAGTGTCTTATTATCAGTTTTGTGTTCAACTATGCACTTGTCATGTTCAAATGATACTTTGTAGCCTTTATCACATAGTTGACTTACGCTTAATAAATTGTGCTTTAAACCTTCAACTAATAAAACATCATCAATAATTAGTGAGGAATCACTACTGACTTTACCGACACCTGTGATCTTTCCCTTAGCATTATCTCCAAAAGTAACAAACCCTTCTGTTGACCTTATAGGTCACGCCCTGTTTTGATAATGACAAATACTCTTGTATTTAATAAATATCTAGTTCATGTGCAAGTCTATATTAGCAGATCATTAATGGCACGTAAAAACTCAAAACTTGAAGAAAAATTCATGCACTTGATTGTAATATTTATGTAGTGAAATTTGTATGTAATAGTAATTAGGATATTCAGTGTGTAATAAGCACACACATCACATGTATGGTTTATTTTGAAAGCTTAAACCAGATACGAACTAAAAGTGATCATAGAAAGACCTTAAGGTTTTCCTTTCGGTTGACCAACATCGGACTATTTCGGTGTCTTCAAAATTGGACCCCAAGTGACCCTAGGACACACACATTTTCACATATACTTGTTAGGCACTTGAATAGGGTTTTGATGCTTTAAGACGGGACCAAAATGCACACTTGGTGCACTTTCGGTCGATCGAACCAGGCAGTTCATTCTGCCTTGGTTGACCGAACCAGGCCTGGGTCAACAGTTGACCAAGGTCCTGGTCGACCGAACCAGGTAGTTCAAAAAACCCTGGTCAACCGAAACCCCCTTGGGTCAAATATTTGACCATCTAGTCGACCGAGACAAAAATGAACTACAACTACCTGGTCGACCGAGGGTCCTCAGGAGAAATCCCAGTGGTCTGGTCGACCGAACCAGCCAGTTCAAAATGGCCCGATCGATCGAACCTCAGAAATTTAAGAAATCACCTTCCCCTGGTCAACCAAGCCTTCAGTTCAAAAGTCCCCTGGTCGACCAAACTATATGAAACCTGGTCGACCAAACTTGTTCTGGTAAACCAGACCTCTCAGGTTGCACCTAATTTTTTACCACAGTTAAAATTTTTAAGTAGGGTTAAAATGGGTTAAATGTCATTGAACTTTTCTAACAATCCCTAGTAGGTCCCCAATGGTAAAAAATCCTAGTATGTCTATATTACCCTTTCATTTGGGAGAATTAAGCATCAATTAGCAAATATATTCAAAAATTCTCTCTCACACTAAATACATCCTACTTCTCATACTCTTGCTAAATTCACTCATACTTACTCTCTTCCATTGCCAAAAGCCTTTGTAAGTTGATTAAGTGATTGTGTTGATAAGTTTGCTCTGATTCTTTGATTGTTTGAATCGATTTTCTCAAGAGCATTGTTTAAGTACTCTTAGGGGGCTTTTCTCATAAGCCTATCCTAAGAAGACTTTGCCAAGCTTCTAAGTATTGCACTTTCGTTGCAATATCTTAGGAAGCTTTGTATTTGTTTTTGGTTTGTAAAAACATTCTCAAACTCACTCAAATATCTTGTGAAATCTTTATTGAGCTATTTAAGAAAAGATATTTGTGTTTGATACATTAGTCTTTGTGGCACTATTTATTCAAGTACATATCATTTGTTGAATACAAAGATTATCTATTTTGCAATCCAGACATATACATATTCATGTGATAAAGATATTCTACTAAGTGATATTCTTAAGGCTTGGTTGGTATTCTATGTGAACACATTTGATTGAAACATTTTGAAATACACAAACTATTATTGATACTCTCACGTACTCACTACACTGATAAAAAATATCTTTGAGAATTGAACTAGTTAGACCACACTGAGCTTACATTTTAAATCATCTGTTGTGTTTGTGATTGTGCGCATTTGTGGTACAAATTTTCTTTACGTGAAAGCACCCCAATATTGTACATTTTGATTGTATATCTGAGAGATTCCAGGCATGGTCTGAGGGGGCGATAATCCAGCCCGATAAGGATTGGTTAAGGTTGAGGTCAGCCCTGTGATAATTTGACCTGGTTTGTATGGGTGTCGCTCCACCCATTTAAATGAGCAAGTTATTGTGATAATCCTTGTGCTCGTTATCCAAGGCGGGGACGCAGGTAGTTGGCCGAACCTCGATAACATATCTGTGTGTCTCCCTTCTCTTTACTAGTTTCTAGTGCTTGTGAAATTAATTAAACTGCTTTATTTAATTTCTGATAATACTTGCACTAGATTGACCATTGGATTGTGAACATACTCCTGTTAGGAGGATACCTAGGGTATAGATTTTAAAAATACCAATTCACGCCCCCCCTCTTGGGATCACGGTAAAGCTAACACCTTCATCCTTGAGTATGATGGATGTGAATTTTGCTTTATCTTCGGTCATGTGGTGTGAGTATCTGCTATCCATATACCATTTGTCTTTTAAGGATGTTGATCTTAAGCAAATCTTTCGATCTAATATTTGAACTAACACTTCCTCATAGGATAAGGTATCTCTGACTTCCAAGAATTCATAGCTTATCACGCTTTGGATCAGATTTTTGACTCTTTCGAGGAGCGTGACTAGGAGTCCCGGTGGGATCGGGTCCCTTGCTTGGACTTTTTGGGCTTCTTGTTCGAGCATGTTACCATGTTCGTGTCGGACCAGTCCCCATCCCTCTTTTGATTGCAGAAATTTAAAGTTGTTCGGTAGCCCTTCTTTCTTAATTTTAATAATAATAATAATAATAATAACCTTATTTCGTATTTAACTCAATACGCAATATATATTTTTAAATTTTTTTATTAATTTTAGTTCTTATAAAAAACACATAATGAAATAATAACAATCACGTCACCTCGCCTTGAGTTATTCTATAAATTAAAATATATTTTTTTCTTGTCTCTTTAAGATTAGAAATTTACCAATTTTTAAAATTATAATAACAAAATAGTAAAGATTAGAGTTTATAATACCATAAACTCATATGGCAATAAAATAGGAGATAAAAAAAAAAAAAGGAGATAAAACAATATAAGGCTCATCTGTGATATTTTCTCTCTTGTGAGTTTGTGATTGTCACGAATTTTTAATATTGTTCTTATGATAATGTTTATATCTAGAAAAATAATAAAGGGTTCGCATCCTCATCACAAGAATTCAGAGGATAAGGTACAACGATTCAAACAACCTAAACCGTCAAGAAAACAAGAAAACTTCTTGTGTACAAGAATCACTCTCAAAAAGAGCAGATTAGTACAAGTTATAGCATAGTTAAGAATACTTCAATTCAAATATCAATGAAGAATAGAATTTAAGTTCAGAGAATATATCACCGTGATCTTTCTTTTGATTGATCAAACTCAGAATTTATGCTCAAAGATTAGTGAAAAATAACTCAGCAAGTTTCAGAAAAGCTTTAACAAGTATGTAAGCAAAAAGGCTTTTTGAAAAGTATGAGAAGTATAAGCTTGATTGTTGTTTGAATTCTTGATGTATGATTTGATTTGTGAAATCATGTATATATAGAGTTAAAAAGTCATGTTTTCGTATTATCCAAGTTACTTGATGTGTTTCCCAAGTTTTGAAAAAGTTTGGGGCACAAGCAATATAATTTGGAAACTTTTAAACACTATTTTAAAATAGTCGTTACGAAGGTTAGTCGCCTGGACTCACAGGGGTCAATCGCCTGGGCCTATTTTGTCTTCTCAAATTTAATTCAGCATAAATGTCAGTTGCCTAACTAGTTGAGGGTCAGTCGCCTGGGTAGTAAAAACACTGCTTTTAAAACTTGTTTCCAAATACTCTTGCCAACTTGTTTTGATACTTTTAAAAGTATTTTCCGAAGTTTTCAAAATATGGTCTCTAAGTCAATAATTAACCCTAATGAGTTTCAAAGTATTCATATTGATTTTAATTAATATACTTACACAAGACTTCCTTAAGACTTAAAAATTTTCTAAACTTGAAGTCTTCATGTATATCTTGCTTTGAGTCCATCTTGTCTTGAGCTTTAGTATTCTTTAAGCGTTCATAGGAATTTTCTATCTTTGACCTTTTGAGCTTCCTATTGATCACTTGTTGTTGTAATATGAGCTTTTAATAACACTTGTGATCTTGAACTCTTATGCTTGATCTAGAACTTATAATATTTGAACTTTTTGAACTTCATATGTTTTATTTCCCGAAACATCATCACTTAAACCACAACATGTTAAATTGCCTTAATTTATTATTATCAAAATAAGATTCGTAACAAAACAAACTTAGAAAACTTAGTGGATTTTAGCACTCAGGTGTCCAATTTAAGCATACGAGGTCCAAACTGAATGGGGTCAGTTCAAACACATCTGTGACATTGAGTTGGACGTGCCAGAACTAATGGTGCCCAAAAACTCCTCTCCAATTGAAAATTATGCGCCTAGAGCCAAACTTAGTAAAAGTAGTTCATTTTAAGCACCCCAGGTGTCTAATTCATGCATACAAAGTCCAAATTGAGTGGGGTCAATCTTGACACGTTCATCACATTGATCTAGATTTGCAAGAGCCGACGGTGCCCAAAAAATCTTCGCCGATTAAAAATTATGCGCTTTGATGTGAACTTAGTAAATTTAATTCATTTTAAGCACCCAGGTGTCCAATTAGGGCATACAAGATCCAAACCGAGTCGGGTCAATACCAACACGTCCATCACATTAATCTAGATATGTCGGAGCTGACGATGAACAAACACTCCTCCCAAATTAAAAATTATGCACTTCAAGGCAAACTTAGTAAACTAAGTTCTTTTTAAGCACCCACGTGTCCAATTCGGGCATACAAGGTCCAAACTAAGTGGAGTCAGTCTCGACACATTTGTTACATTAAGCTAGATGTGTCAGAGCTAACGGTGCCTAAAAATGCATCCCAAATTGAAAATTATGTGCTTTGAGGTGAGCTTAGTAAACTTAATTCATTTTAACCACCGAAGTTTCTAATTCGGGAATACGAGGTCCAAACTGAATGGGGTTAGTCTTGACATGTTTGTCACATTAACATGGACGTGCCAGAGGTGACGGTGTGCAAGAATTCTTGCTCGGGAGCTTTTTCCCCACTTAGATGTAAAGTTAGAATACAAACAAACTTAAAAAAACTTAGTTCATTTTAAGCTCTTAAGTGTCCAATTTGGGCATACGAGGTCCAAATTGAGTGAGGTTGGTCGCGAAACATTCGTCACATTGACCATGACCTGCCGGAGCTGACGGTGTCCACAAACTCCTGTCCGATTAATATTATGCGCTTCGAGGCAAACTTAGTAAATTTTGTTCATTTTAAGAACCAAGGTGTCCAATTTAAACATACGAGGTCCAAAATAAGTAGGATCAGTCCCCACATGTTTTTCACATTGAGTTGGACGTGCCGAAGCTAACAGTTCCCAAAAATGCCTTCCCAATTTAAAACTATGTGCTTCGAGGCAAACTTAGTAAATTCAGTTCCTTTTAAGCACTCAGGTGTCCAATTCAGGCATACGAGGTCCAAATTTAATGCAGTCAGTCTCGACACGTCAGTCACATTGACTTGGACGTGTTGGAGCTGACGGTGCCTAAAAACTCCTCCCTGGGAGCTTTTTCATCACTTAGAAGCAAAGTTAGAATACAAACAAACTTAGTCAACTTAGTTCATTTTAAGCACTCACGTGTCCAATTTGGGCATACAAGGTCCAAACCAAGTGGGGTCAGTCTAAACACATCTATCACATTGAGTTAGACATTTCAGAGCTGACGGTGGCCAAAAACTCGTTCTCAATTGAAAATTATGCGCTTAGAGACAAACTTAGTAAATTTAGTTCATTTTAAGCACCCAGGTGTCCATTTTGGGCATATGAGGTCCAAATTAAGTGGGGTCCATCCCGACACATCCATCACATTAAGTTGGAAGTGTTAGAGCTAACAATACCTAAAAATTCCTCCCCAATTAAAAATTATGCGCTTGGAGGCAAACTTAGTAAACGTAGTTCATTTTAAGCCCCCAAGTGCCCAATTCGGGCATATAAGGTCCAAACTGAGTGGGATTAGTCCTGACACATCCACCACATTGAGTTGGATGTGTCGGAGCTGACAATGCCAAAAAACTCCTCCCCATTAGCTTTTCCCCCACTTAGAATCAAAGTTAGAATACAAAAAAAATTTAAAAACTTACTTTATTTTAAGTACTCAGGCGTCCAATTCGAGTATAAGAGGTCCAAACCAAGTGGGGTTAGTTTGATGCATTTGTGACATTGAGCTTGACGTGCCAAAGCTGATGGAGCCCAAAAATTCATCCCCGATTGAAAATTACACTCTTGGAGACGAACTTAGTAAACTTTGTTCATTTTAAGTACCTAGGTGTCCAGTTCAAGAATACGAGGTCCAAACTGAGTGTAGTTAGTCCCGAAATATCCATAACATTGAGCTAGACGTGTCAGAGCTGACGGTGCCAAAAAACACCTCCCTGGTTGAAATTTATACGCTTCAAGGAAAACTTTGTAAACTTACTTCATTTTAAGCACCCAGTTATCCAATTTAGGCATATGAGCTCCACACTGAATGGGATCAGTGCCAACATGTACGTCATATTAACCTGGACGTGCCAGAGCTAATGGTGCCTAAAAACTCCTTCCTAGAAGATTTTTTCTCACTTAAAAGCAAATTTCGAATATAAACATACTTAGTAAATTTAGTTCATTTTACCCACTCAGGTGTCCAATTCGGGCATACGAGGTCTGAACCAAGTGGAGTCAATCCCGACACATCTATCACATTGAGCTAGACGTTCCAAAGCTGACGGTGCCTAAGAACGCCTCCCCGATTGAAAATTATGTGCTTAGAGGCGAACTTAGTAAACTTAGTTCATTTTAAGTACCCCAAGTGTCTAATTCAAGCATACAAGATCCCAATTGAGTGTGGTTAGTTCTGACATGTCCGTTACATTGAGCTAGATGTGGTGGAGCTGACTGTGCCTAAAAACTCTTCCTCGATTGAAAAATTATGCACTTAGAGATGGACTTAGTAAACTTAATTCATTTTAAGCACCTAGGTATCCAATTCAGGAAAACAAGGCCCAAACTGAGTGGGGTTAGTCTCGACACGTCTATCGCATTAACCTGGATGTGCCAGAGTTGACAGTGCTTACAAACTCCTCTCCGATTGAAAATTATGAGCTTAGAGGCGAAATTATTAAAATTAGTTCATTTTAAGCACTCGAGTGTCCAATTCGAGCATTTAAGGTCCAAATTGAATGGGGTCCATCCTGACATGTCCCAACACGTCCGTCACATTGACCTAGATGTGGCGGAGCTGACGATGCTCCAAAACTCTTCTCCAGGAGCTTTTTGCCCCCTTAGAAACAAAGTTAGAATACAAACAAACTTAACAAACTTAATCAATTTTAGCACTCATGTGTCCAAGTCGGGCGTACAAGGTCCAAATTGAGTGAGGTAAATTTCGACTGATCAAACATAGCTATTTACAATTGTATCATTTTTTTTTTTTATCTATATCTTAATGTCTAATCATTTTGCTATCAAATAATTTTTAATTATAGTATACATATATGTTAATAAATTGTATACTATTTTTTTATATTTATTACTTTGTAGGGTTTGCAGCTATCACAACACTACAATGATGCCAGACACTACAGTCAAATGCACACAGCTTTTGACTTTTCCTATATTTTTTGTTATCTAAATAGAAATAATTTTTGTATTTTAATTTGAATTTTTATTTGTATATATGTATTTAAATTTTGAACAATTTTCGTTTTAATTTTGAATAATCTATGAATGTTTTAGTAATTCTGGATTAATTTTATGTATGCTAAAATGTAATTATAGGTTTTTACAGGAATTTTAAAAAATAATTATTTAAAAGTATTATTGACAGTTTGAAAACCATCACTAATAACACCAGGACGAAGTATTAGTGACCATTTTAAAACTATCACTAATATTCCATTATTAGTGAGGTTTTAATTTGAGAACCTTCACTAACAGTCCATTATTAATGACGGTTTTAAAACTGTCACTAATAGCTGGTCCCATGAGCAGTACTAACGGTTTAATAACCATCACTAATAGGCCACTATTAGTAACAATTATTAAACTGTTACTAATACTTAGGCTTTAGTGACGATTTTGAGTCGAGAAAATGTAGAATTTATAGTGACAGTCTTAGGCTCTCAGTGATAAAATGAAACTATTACTAATACTCCATTATTAGTGATAATTTCCTGAATTCGTCACTAATAAGTATTAGTCACAGCAGATTTAGCAACTAATTGCAAACTATTGCTAATACTTATTAAACTGTCACTAATACGTATTAGTGACGGTTTTAAACTGTCACTAATAATCTTATTTTTTGTAGTGTAAAAGACCTTAATACCCACTTGCACGACTGCCTTATTCCTTTAATCTATGCATAGGCCTTAAAATGCATGACTTTTTATATCTTCTTTTATTTTGTGCTAACCCAATTTAATTCTCTTTTATCCTCCTTTCAATTCTCCTTTTATTTCCAATGATACCCTGTAATAATTAAACATAAATGCTCATAAATTTAAGGGTGAAATTCGAATAAAGATCCTAATGTTAAAAATTGAGCTCCATTTAAAATAGTGTACATAACTAGACATTTCATCCAATTTGCAATAACCAATAAATGCATTTAAACACCTAATTGCAGTTTTGACACTTAATCAGTAGTGCAGTGGGCTGTCTAATGTATGTCATTGTGTGTACGAGGCCGGACCTTGCATACGATGTTAGCATTGTGAGAAAGTTCTTATCGAATCCAAGTCGATAGCATTGGAAAGCTGTGAAGTGGATTCTTAGGTACTTGAGGGGTACGACTAGATATGTCATTATGTTCAGTGCACAACAGAGTGATCTGTCGGTGGTTGGATATGTGGATGCTAACTATGCTAGAGACCTAGATGACAGGAGGTCTACCACAGGGTACATATTTACTCTTGTGGAAGGACCTATTTGTTGGAACTCTATGGTGCAATCACTTGCAGCTTTGTATACTATTGAGTCAGAGCACATGACAGTAGCTGAGGCTATCAGAGAAGCATTGTGTCTTATGGGATTGGTTAGAGAGCTGGGTGTCCAACAAGGTGGAGTTCGACTACAATGTGATAGTTAGAGTACCATGTAACACCCCAACCCCGAGAAGCCTGGGATATTAACTTTTTAACATTGATTTACAGCGGAAGCAAATAAATTCAATTATTATTAAACCAGAGCACTAATTATCCATATTACAATCATATATTTCAAAAGAAGAAAAATTACATAAGCATAAATATCTGGCATCATACTAATATTTCTAAACAATCTTTATTTTTCTATCCCCACCCGCATGCTTGCTAAGCCTGATTTCCAACATGCTCTTCAGAGTTATCTGAAATAAAAATATGATTGGAGTGAGACGACGCTCAGTAAGTAAATAAGATTATTATTATTAGTGTGTGGCAAAAATGAGCTTTTTAAAAATTTCGTAAAACAATATTTAACATTATAACTTCAAAACTGTCTCTGAAATAAATATAAATTTAAAAATTTCTACATAAAACTTTTACCATCAACTATAACAGTAAAATTTTATAATCATATACTATAACTGTTAAATTAAACTTTTAACTTTAAAACTGTTTAAATATTTAATGATAAATATACATATACTTTTCCTTATACGTTTTCTTTAGATTGTCATTTAAGCACTAAAATGATCATTTTCATGTAAACTTATACTTTTCCTTCAAATCATCAGTAACTTTGTACACGTAATTAAATATGTATAAACATATATTGTAAAAACCACCCTTAGGCCTGTTTGCCATAAGTTATGTTTACCCCCATGATTGGGTTGTGCGGTCCGAAGACTAGACTTAGCTAGCTGGCCGACCAAACTAATCAACGTACGTAAACTTTAAGTGAGATTTTCCTTATTAAGTTCTGGTCCAGAACCAGGTGTGCGCTCAAGAGAAATCCACTAACATAAATAACCACTCTGTAAACAGCGTAGGTGCACTCTGATCCGTATAAACTTTAAGTTGAGGTACCGAGCATCTGTAACTTTGAACTTTCGTTGCCATAAAGGGGTTTTAAAATCATCTTATTATAATTTATGCAATTTAAAATAATATCGTGAAAATCTCATCTTTACTCATATTTTCATAAAAAATGCAACGTAAAAATAAACTCATGCCACATAATTTTTGTGTTAAAAATATATATAATTTTATTTTTGAATAGAAAGAAATGTTGAAAATTTATCCAAGGGGATTAGAACATTTCTTAACCCAAAAATAGATGCAAGTATATTAAAGATAGAACTGGTATAATTAAATATGCGTAAAAATAAACTCATGAAAATTTTGTGGAACTAATTAACATAATTAAAATTTACTTATAAAATAAACTTGGGTATAAATTTTAAATAAAAAAAAAAACTAACATGATCAAAATTTACTTACCTTTTTCCTTACGAACACTGTAACTATTTCTAAGAAATGAGATCGGAAAGAGTGGGTGATTGAGAACTTACTAAAAAATTTTCTCTCCACCACAATTTCTTTCACTCACTAATTCTTCTCTTCCTTGGAAAATTGTTGTGAAAAATGAAGATTGAGAGCTCCCTATTTATAGGAAAATTTTGGGGAAGAAATGAAATTTATAAAAGTGTGGGGAGATGGGTGAAATTATAATTTTTAAAAATTAAAGAATGGGCAAGGGATGGGCAAGGTATGGGTTGAGTATGGGATGGGGATAGAGGCCATGTGGGAGTGCTTGCCACTATTCCTATTAAATAAATTTTTAATTGATCATTTACCTAATTAATTAATCAATTAGTTAATTAATTATTTTATTATTTTATTATTTTTCTTAATCATTATTATCATTATTATTATCATTGTTATTAATTTTGAACCATTTTTAGTATTTATTTAATTTATTATTTATTTTCGAATAAGAATTAAATTTGAATTTGGAAAACTCATGTGGGCCCCACATGGTCTTGTGGGCTCCACACCACTTCGAGACCCAAACGGATCCTACGTAATTCCAATAATCCTTATACGATTTTATGAGCCCTACACAGCTTCGAAACTTATGTAAACCTCCACACGGCTTCGGGACTCATGTGGGCCCCGCATAGGATACCTATATTATTATTATTTTATCATATATTTTTACAAATTATATCAGTCAAAATATTATTTTATGTACTTATTTACATATATAAATAGTGTCTTATGGCTCCAGGACTCATGTGGACCCCACATAGTCTTGTGGGCCCCACATATGATACCTATATTATTATTATCTTATTATGTATTTCTACAAATTATGTCTGTCAAAACACTATTTTATGTATATAATACTTATTTACGTGTACAAACAGTGTCTATCCTATGAAATTCCATTTTGACCAGGCCGACCTCCAGGGAGCGACTGACCCACAATGGTCTCTGAGCACTCGCTTAGATAAGGTCTTTCTTAGACATCAAACATGGAATCAAGAATCCTACAGAAAAAAAACACTTATGTATTGATATTAACTTAATGACCATTTTTATTATTTTATTATTATTGTGCTTTAATCGTATATATATTTTTGGGTCATCACATACCATCTACTTGGTGAAGAATTAGGTATACCATGCAAGGACAAAGCACATTGATGTGCAGTGCCACAGGGTCAGGGAGCTACTTGCTTCAGGGGAACTTCTTCTTGATAAAGTTCATATTTCTGACAATGCGGCTAATATGCTTACAAAGCCAATCACAATGGACAAGTTCAAGCACTGTTTGGACTTGATCAACGTCTCTAGGTGCTAGAGGGGAGACAGTCCCTTACGTCCTGGGTGGAGTAGTGGTTATGCTTTCAGATTTTCTAAGTGGTGAGTATTCGCCAAGTTGGAGATTGTTAGGGATATGGCTTATATTTTGAGTGAAAACGCATACACAAGGAAAGTTATGTGAAGTGAGGAACAAGAGCATGAATGGAGGCTACGGGCAGAGGGACAATCGTCGACGGTTTGGGCTATAATTGTTGATGGTTTCTGGTAGAATGCAAGGGTTACTTCTTGGCTTCAAACCATCGATAGATTGGCGTAAACCGTCGACGATTTTAGTTGGCACAAGTCTCCTAATTCAAATTGGGAGGCCAGTAAATTGGATAAATCAAAGGTTTTTCCTCTAGGGATTGCTACAGGGATGGTTTAGATTGGATCTAAGGTTCCTATACGCTTAGGGTTCATATATAATCAATGTATTGTAACCCTAATACAAGTTTGACATTATTCATAATGAGAATTAGAGTTGCTGGACGTAGGCAAATTCTAGAACCACGTAAATCTTATGTCTTTGATTGTAGCTTTCGTTTTTCTCATTACCGAGTGTGTGCTTATTTAGTATTGTTCATCATTGAGTGACTGCATTTTTTGTTTATTGATTAATTCGCAAGTGTTTAAGAAGTGCTTTCGCTGCGTATCTACGAACAACACTTTCATTTTGCAAGTTCATTCCATGGAAGAAGGCAAAGCACACTTGATCAACCCAAACCCTAAGGTGAACCCTTGATTTTTCTATTATTATTATTATTATTTAATTATTAAGAATTTTCTTGAATTTTTCCTGTGTTTTCCTAGGATCCAAATGGGGTTGAGAGCTAACTGACTTGGGTTCTAACCCAGGTTAGGTTTAGGCCTAATTTTGGATTAGGATTAGGGTTAGGGTATGGCGAAGTTGGGTTAAGTAAGTTGGACCAGCCACATTTGGGTCGCAGGATTGAAATTGGGTTAGGGTTGGATTACTCTCAACTCATGGGACCTTGGGTCAATTATGTTTGAGTCAACGAATCAGTGGACTTGGACCCGAATCAATCTGACCCGAGTCTTTGGATCAAATCTAAGATTACTTGGGCATGGGTATTTAGATCTGGGGCATGTTGACTCAAGTTTTTCTAGTTAGATCCGAATCAACACTTGGTTTTGGATATTCCAAATTTGGGTCAAATACCTGAATTTATTTGGAATATTTTGGGGAAAATTTTGATTTCGAATTAAGCTCTAACTATTGAATCCTGAGTTCAAAATTGAGCATTTTTCCAGATATTGAAATAAAACTAATGCCAAATTAACTAGCACTTGCCTTTGGCTCTGAATTCTAACCTTGTAGCTTCTTCTTCCTTTGCCCGAACCCCTATAATTCTTTACTGTTGCTCTTGCCCTTCGAACCACCCTTCCTTTAACCTTGGTGCTACCAACTCCCAGGTCTTGATCTTGATCCTCACAATTCCTTCAAAACCCTCAATAAACAATTTACTCGCTATGTTTCTATCTCCATGCGTGTAGTTCTCCCTTTCTGAAATCTTCTATTTATAGGCCTGAGGGAAGCAACTCGATTAAATTTGATTGATCACTCAATTTTAAATTAATCAATCAAACTTAATCAAATTGATTAATCAATTTTAAATTGTTCAATCACATTAAAAAAATCAAATAGCTTTTATTCTAATTTTTTAACTGACATTCTTTTGTGTGTGTGGAGTTGTGAGAATGGAGAATCCAACTCACCTCTTTATTTCATTTTTTTCCTTTTCTATTTTTTTTTTTTCAATCAATCTTTGCATGATTCAATAGTGAACTTTTGTAGATCAATGAATATCACTCATACCCATTAGTAATTTTTGTCAATAACTAAAATATAGAATAATAAATTTGTACTAGATTTATGAGATAAACTAGTTTTTATATGCATATATCCTTAACTTGTCATTAACTGAGACAAATCAATAAATTGACAACAAAATAATAGAATATACCCGCAAAACCTTTGTGTTGGCTCAATCGCTTCAAGAGAAAGACAGTCTCTGTGCGACTCCTAGAAGAGAACAAGCCAAGCCCCTAAAGAAGCCGAGGGTCCTAATGTCTACTCCATTTTAATTTAACCGATGAGGATTTGGATGGTCTGGGTCATTGTCAAATCTCATGCTTGGATTCACGATGACCTCTTCCTACTTTTTCAGGCTTGGATAAAATTTAATTAGAGGGGCACGCGTTTACACGATGAGTCCCATAAAGACAGACTGCAACTATCACAAGTGGGAAGGTAGTCGTTTTCCACACGGACGTCTAGGTTTCAATCTGCCCCACACGGCCGTCTACGAATCAATATCACCCCTCTCTCTCTCTCGCCATTCCCAAGGCCTCCAAATATCAATGAGTTAATGTATATCCGTTGCAAGTATTATTTATTCTATTTATTTTTATTTTTATTTTTATTTTTGATAACATTGAGAATCCATTCTCAAGTCGATCATTCAAACCTTCATGAACGACACCAACTTTGAAGGTTAGAAAAGACCCCCCAGTCTTCTTTGCTCGTAAACCAGGGTTTGACCTCGCCAGACTCGGGTAGCAGTCGTCCAACACAGATGGAGTCCACACGCCTTCACCAATGCAAGTTTTATTGGTGTTATTCATGCACGACACTGCTTTTAATAATTAAAAATATTTTATACGTTGCGTTATATTTTATTTAATCAATGAACATACAATCAGAAATTCAAACTGTTTTTTTAGTTTCTACCAATATCTCTTTAGCCAAATACTCTTTATTTTAAAATATTTGAAGTTAAAACTACAATATTTTTTAAAGTTCGTAAGGTGTGTTATTGGTTTGATAAAATATTTTTGAAATAATAAAATAATTTTGTAAATCAATTACAAACACATAAACATAATAAAAAAAAATTAATTTTAGTATATTTACTTTAAATCATGAATTTTGTTATTGAGGAGATATGAAGAGTTTCCTAATATTTGAGGAAAATTTATCATCCTCTTTCTTTCTCTTGATGTGGGAGAGCAACCACACAAAAATTAGGTGAGGGTAGGACCTCTTCTTGTAACGTTTTATTCATCATGAGCTCTTTGTGCAAATAACGATCACACATACTTAAATCCCACGATTTGGTGCTTTAGATGGATAACCTTAATATAATGATTACTTACAGTAAGACCTATTAACTCCATGCTCCCAAAATGTTCACTATCTACTTAATTCAAGTTTTACAAGAAAGACTATACAAGTCCACAAAATTCTAACGGTCTCCAAATTGGACTATATTATTGACTTTTTGAGTTCGATCCCATTTTGATAATGACAAATCGCAAGTATCTTATTTGTGTGTTTAGTACTTGAACAAGTTTATATTTCAGCGCGCACATAGGGTAAAGGTAAAATGTAAGCCATGAGGCATTTAAAGTTCATATCACCTGACTTATTAGAGCATGGAAAATTGAAGAGCAGAATAGTGAAGATATTTATTATTTCAATTGTATTGCATTTAGTTTCAATTGTAAATGCATGTCTTACTTGATCTGATTTAAAGCTCAATATTGACAATAGAATGACCCTAAGAACAAAAACTTTTCATGGAAAACCTTTCATTTAAAATATTAAACTTACACAAAGGGAGTGTTTATAGAGTGAGTTTCCTTGTTGCCCAAGATAACTTGGAATATCCCACAAGTTTTTATAACATTTAAATTTGAAAAACTCATTTTTGGAAGTTTCCTATTGAAGTTCAAAATTTAAAATCTCCATAGGCTCAGTCGACTGAGCTATCGGATTCAGTCTTCTGATGTTCCTTAAATCACTGAAAATTATAGTATGGACACAGGGTCCGATGACTAAAATGTAGGTTCAGTCTTCTGAGGGTGTTCTGTTTGTTCCGTGTTTCAACAAATAAATCTTCAGTAGATTAAACTAATTCTTCAGTCTTCTGAAGAAATACTTCAGACATATGAAGTAAAACTTCAGTCGTCTGAGCGTGCATCTTCAGACTTCTGAGGGTACACCTCAGTCGTCTGGGTATACCAACTTCAGAATTTTCATTTTGATTTTCAAAATCTTTTTTTCTCTCTTGCTTTGATGTCTTATAAAAAATTTTTCGAGTTTTGAAATAAGGTCACTAAGTCCATGTTTAACTCTAAAAGATTTTCATGAGAAACATGTGTCCTAAGGTCAGTCTAGGGTATATTTTGAATTTCTAGCTATATCATATAAAATATGCAAATACAATCAATTCTAAATACCCATTCCCATGATGGTCTTGGACTTGACGCTTGCATCCTCATTCTTATACTCTTTTAGTTCCATGGATTGTTCCAAGTTGTATATGCTTTAATCCTCGTGGCTTCCATGACTTCCTCACCTTCCGTGCATGCTAAATAATGTTTCTACTCACAATCTCAATGCACAGGTCAAATACCAGGTGATTTGTCATTATCAAAATAGGATTGGACTCATAGAGTCAACAATCTATAGTGGAAATTCTCGATGATTGGGAAGATTACACGCCCATACATGTACCTTCCCTCTGCTCTAATACCATTACAACTACTAGGGCCCTCAACTTACTCAGTAATCCCTCGGGGTTATTATTATAAGCAAAGTCTCCAAGAATAGGGAAATTTACACTCCCATAGATGTAACTTCCCTCTGCTTTAGTACCAGATTACAATTACCAGGGCACTCGCCTTTCACAATAAGCCCTCGAGCAGAGAGATTTATTTTACTTTAATTATTATATGTAATTAAGTTCACATCAATTATCTCACAAAGTAAACAACCATATAAACCACATTTCATTCGCACATGATACAATACAATCACTGAACTCAGTACATGGCCCACCTAGGACAACTGCATACCCACCAATACATGGCCCGCGTAGGACAGCTGTGTACCTCACTGTACGTGGCCCACGTAGGGCAGCTACATATCTCACAGTACGTGGCCTACGTAGGGCAGCTATGTACTTTACTATACATGGCCCACGTAGAGCAACTGTGTACACCACTGTACATGGCCCACGTCGAATTTGAAGGAAGAAGGTAGGAGAACTGAACCCTAGTGAGAGAAAATGAGAGGAGAGAGATTTTTGCGGAAGAAAATGATCTAGGGTCACTTTATAATCTAGTCTTCATCGACGATTCTAAAAGGTTCATTGACGAAGCCATGAAGAACATTCGTCGGCTAAACAAATTCGTCGACGAGTCTAAGCTCCATGAACCTCGCAGCATACTGCTGCACAGTGACTTGCCTCTGAGTCAAGTTGAAGAATTCCTCCGCCTTTGCATTCGTGGTGGTGGCAGGAAAATACTGGTCATAGAAGACCTCCTTGAAACGCTTCCACATCATAATAGTAGGTACTGCCTGCTACTTTTCCAGCAGCTTCACTATCAGCCACCACTGCTCGGCCTCTCTTGTCAGTTTGAAAGTGGTGAAGAGAACCTTCTATTTCTCAGTGCAATCGAACACTGTCAATATCTTTTCCATCTCTTGCACCCAATTCTCAACTACAATTGGGTTAGAACCTCCCGTAAAATGGTTTCAATACCATCTCCTTTGAAAGCCCCCAACTCGTTTCCCCCTCCAACATCTATGCCTTTACCTCTAGGATCCATCTTGAAGATATGACAGAGGCAAATTTAAAATTTCTACATCTTAACATATCTGGCATAGTCATAAAACAAGAAACTAGATTAATATTCAAATCCTCCATTAAACATTCAATACCCAATTAACCACAAGCATCTCAACCTTCAAGTTCTAATTCCAAGTTTTAGTCTCTTTGCTAGGAAACATCACCGTTGATGGATTTACCATGGTTTTCTGAAACCTTCAACTAATTTAGAAAATCATAGAAGTCCGTCAAGGGATTTCTACCTCCAGGCTATGAAAAAAAAACTCAAATTCCTATCAATAGCTTAATCTACCCGTTTTTACCCTTACCCTAACTCGAACCTATACTATGGTATTAATTCTCCCTAAAGTCTACAGAATCTATAACGTAAAACTTTGATACCACTTTGTCATGCCCCGAAACCCACCAGGTGGGGCCCAGGATGTGATGAGACCCATCACCGTCTCTGATACCATTCACACAACGCAAAAATAATAAAAAAGAACCTCAAATAAAATACTAGAGTACTATATACAACCCAAAAGGAGTATCCATCCACATATATTACATAACTAGAAATTCTAAAACATTATTATACATATTTCAATTCTACTACCACTCACAAGTCTCCAAAATTCTAAACCCTGCCCCAGAGCTTTCTCTAGCTTGATCACTTGATGGACCTAAAAAGATAATAATTTGTTGAGGTGAGACACCTCCCACTAAGGAAGAAATAAACTATAGCAGTGTGTGGCAGAAGAGTTTTAATATATATATATATATATATATATATATATATATATATGATATAAACTCATCAATTAAACAACAATTGGCAAGGTACTTACAAACTGTAGTAACACAACAAAATCAATATTTATAGTGGAAATTCCCAAGGATTGGGAAGATTACACACCTCTATATGTACCTTCCCTCTGCTCTAATACCATTACAACTACCAAGGCACTCACCTTACTCAGTAAGCCCTCAAGGTTATATTTATAAGCAAAATCTCCGAGAATAGGGAAGTTTACACACCCATACATGTAACTTCCCTCTGCTCTGGTACCAGACTATAATTATCAGGGCACTCACCTAGCTGAGGATGGAGAGATTTGCTTTGCTATAATCATTTATGCAATTAAGTTCACATCAATTATCTCACAAAGTCAACAACCATATAAACCACATCTCATTCACATAGGATACAATACAATCCACTGAAGAGATATTAACATTACATTGTCCAAATATACACAATCTTGTGACTATAAGATGGCTAAAAGAACATGGATGAGCATTTGCCCAAAATGCTCCATCTTCGAAAACACTAATTGAAGCTATACAATATGATCTCTTGGTACATCACATAATAAGGCTAGGAAAAAAATGTCTTCAAGAGCCTTAGCTTCCATCAAGATGTATATGCTTCTCATTGAAGCCAATCGAGATCAATACCAAAATGTCTCTAAAACATACTGTTAATCATCCCACCCGGGAGTATATAGAGTCCAAAGGGAGGGGTGAATGGAATCTTTTCATGTATTTTGGCTTTCTCTACAAAATAAGACTCTTGAAAAGATTCAAGCAATTGAATCACAATATACATAATATAAATCATGCAAAAGACAAATAAACTAAATAGTAGGGAGATAAAATCTTAACACCGATAGTTAACGTGGTTTGGCACCAAGTCTACGTCTACGCCTTAACACCAAGCCAAGGATTCCACAATCCACTATAAAACTCCTTCACTGGCAGAGCAGGCCTTACAACTCGGGTACCAAACCCTACACTCAGGAAAAAATTCCTATTGCACTCACCACAAGCCACAAGGATTACCAAGATGCCTTGCAAGTTCGGTTCACAAAGAACATTCACCAAACGGTTCACAAAGAACCTTTCAACCAAGCATATGATTAGAATAAAATGCTCCTTATTAAGCTGATATCAAATACAATTTAAACCTCACACTACTCTCTCAAGGAATGATTCTAACAAAGATGAACGATTAAGAGAGATTGAGCACTTGTGAATGAATGACAAAATGCAAAGTGCCTAGGTTTTGTATAAAATTATATTTTTCACTATGAACTTGAATAAATCATCAAAACCATACTAAACAAGTCTATGGACTTGTATTTATTGCCAAAAACCCTTGCTAGCCTTTATTGGACCTTTGGGAGCAATTTCCAAAAGAAACTAGCCATTATTGCACTGTTCATGATACATCTCGTTAACAAGTGACCCCCACTTGTCGACTAGTGGCAGTCTGCCAGCAATCGTGAGCATTCTGCCTAGACTCATTGACGGATTGCATCCAATCATCAACGAGTGCCCTGCATCTGAAAAATTCGTCAACATGAAAGTTGTGGGACATTTTTTTAGCTTTCAAAGGACACCAAGATCGTCCTTTTTGAACTTTTATAACAAAAGTTATGCATCAAATACCGAAGGGTATTTAAGAAATTTGATAGGTGCATAACTCTGGTTTTAAACCCAACCACGACCAAGTTTGTAAAAGATTATAACACTAATATAATTTAAAACTTATCCTTAAGAAATTTCCTTTGAATATAAGATATTTTATTTATGAAAACACATTTAAGAACTTGTTTCGATATCTTATATGTTTAGTATGTCCTTTATGAAAATATACTTGACTTTCTCGAGTGCTTAGGACATAAAGCATGTTTTAACAAACCCAAGACCAAGTAAGTAAATTTTTATAAAACCTAGATGTTGAAAACTTGTCCCTTTGAAAACATAATTTGAGTTTAGGATTCTTTTGACAAACTCTTTATTTTAACTTTGAAAACTATGAAAAAGAGTTTGTGACTTTAGGTGAAGTCCTATAAACTCATGTGTCCTATAATGCATGCATTTGCTCAACTCTTTCTCAGAAATCGTGCAAGAAAAAAAACCATAAGAGTTACAAAATATGATATCTCAAACATTCCCCATTACAAATAAACAATTCTACATTAAGTTTCCTTGAGTGTGCTTAAATCCTTTTCGAGTGAGTGTCCATATGATCTATCCTACTCGACGTTTACTCATTATGATCTTTGCCTTTGATCCATTACTTCATTTATTCATCACCAAAACCTGTACTAAACATGATTAGTAAAGATAGGAAATACTAGGAACAACATGTAGGTTAATATCATCAAAACCTATAAACCATGATTACGTAGCCCCAAGCCTAATAATCTCCCCTTTTTGATGATATCTAACCTATTAAGATTTTACTTAATCTTTGCATTTGAGTTTGTACTTACTATAGCTTAACATGCAAAGATAAGCTTACATAGAACCACTAATGGGTTGTTATAATCAAAACAAGACCGTAAAGCTCATGTAGCCTCCAAGGCTAACACATACCATGATGAGTGTAACCCGAACCAAGAAAATAAAAATAAATGAAAATAAAAATAAATGAAAATGAAAAGAAAAAGAAAAAGAAAAGAAGGAAAAAGGTTTGGCACAGGACCAAACCGTCAACGGTTTCAGGGAGTTAAGGAAAACCATCGACAGTTTCAATAACAGAGAGTTTTTTAATAAGAAACCAAGAAAATTGGTTTGGTAAGTGACCAAACCGTCAATGATTTCAGGAAAACCGTCGACAGTTTCCGTCGTGCTAAGCTTACTTAAGTGAGAAGTAAGCTTAAAAATTTATAACTTTCATATATATATATATATATATATATATATCTCCAAATTAGAGTTTTACTCTCTCTCACTCTCTCTCTCTAGCCCAGGATCTCTCCACACATACTCTCTGGTCCTCTCTCCCTCCTCCCGGCGTGCCAGTTCTCTCTCCTCTGCAAGTTAAGGAAGCTAGGATTTTCGTCCTTCGAACGCTATAGGCATATTTTTTGGCACAGGTAAGGGGATTTGGTTAGGTTAGTTACTTTTGAAATGTGAACTGATTAAAGTGAAGTTTATGATTACAAGAATACTATATATGATTTTCCAAATGAATCAGGTATATGAAAATATCGGTTTTGGTTATTATACATATGTGGAAAAAACTAAAATGAATACGGTAATCATCTCCTTTTTCATATAAATCATATATTTGAGTTAAATTGAACCCTAGAGATGATTATATCTTTATTTTTAGTAAAGTATATTTTCCCAGGGCAGTTTATTATATTATGAAATATCACTCAAAGCCTATGGCAAGAGAATGTTTATGGTTATTGCACAATTAAACATGATGGTTTCATGGTATTGTATGGTGAAAGATACAGTTTTTATACCAAGTTATTATATGATCAGTTTTATACAGATATATGAATATAACGGTTTATACCGAGTATGATATGATCAGTTTTATATAGAATTATGAATATTACGATTTTATACCGAGAGTTATGATATGCCGATTTTATACCGAGAGTTATGACATGCCGATTTAATACCAAAAGTTATGATATGACAATTTTATACTGATTTATGAAAATGATAGGTTCAATACAAAATTGATGAATATGATGGTTTTATACTGAATTATGAAAACAAGATCATGTTACTTTTTTTACTATGTAAATGATATATATGATTTGTGAACCCTGAGGGACTCGATACTATGGAAGCTAATCAGTGTAGGCGGTAGATAGATGATTTAACCTACGAAAAGTTGAGGTACCCTTATGAGTCTAGACTAGGATGCGGTAAGGCAAATTGTTCCTGCAGACATACTTGTAGATGAATCATGTTGACTTAGCTTGGTGGTAGGCCGGTCAAAGCTAAGTCCAATCTTCGGACCACACAACCCGATCATGGGGGTTTATACATGATGTTATATGATGTTACATGATAGTCCAATTAGGAGGGTTTTCTATGCATATTTGTTATTTATGAAAAATGGGCTATAATTAGCCTAATGTATGTTATCAGGGAAATTATGTATTTTCAGTTATACAGGTGTGAGTACAGTTTTCAAATGCCATTTCAGTTGAAGTTAAATATATGAATGTTTTATGATCACACTAAAACTCATGATAACCACACACTGATGCTAATTTAATCTATCTTACTGAAAAGTTTCTTGCCCCTATATCCAACTCATTTTTCATGCCCTATAGGGAATTGAGCCTAGCGTGCTATGAGGTTGGGGTTAGGTCATATTGAATTATTGTAAGTGTAAACGAGACACTAGGTTACTATATTTATGTTTTATTTTGAGATGTAATATATAACATGGAGATACATATGGATAATTAGGATGGTTAGAACTCTGGTAAAATGTTTTGCGATTTAATTATCTTCTACTGCATGTTTATATTGAGTTATGGATAGGGATGCACGGAACCCCCTGTTTGGGTTCAGGTCGTTATGATCATGGTATCAGAGATATATGTGTAGGAAATAGCACTCCAGGACCCACTAGATTCAGGACGCTATAGTTGTGATATCAGAGCACCAAGTTGATAGGTCTTGTAGACTTTGACAGATGATCTTACCATAGTATAGGTTCAAGTTAGCATGAGGATAGGAATGGGTATATTAGGATACTGGTAGGTTATTTTGAGTTTTATCTTGTAGCTTGGATGCAGAAATACGTTGACAGTCTTTTATGTTTTTCCTAGAATCACGATTTCAGAAAAGCCACAGTAAATCCGTCGATGATTTTTATTTCTGGGTAAAGAGACAGGAACTTGAAAAATTAGAATTTGAACGTTAAGTTGGTTGGATATGTAGTAATTTCTATGGTGATTTGAGACCTATTCCTTGAAATGACTAGATGTATATAAGAAAAGGGACTAGGGAAGTTTTCTGGGGCCAAACCGTCAATGGTTTTCTGTAATGTTCACAAATCATCGATGGTTTCCACCAAAATAGGCTCTTGAGATCTCTAGTTTTTCGTCAACGGTTTTGGAGGTCTTAGTAAAATCGTCAACGGTTCTGTTTCTGAGCAGTGTGAATGAACCTTAAAATTGAGAACTTGGATTTAAAGTGGTTTTTAGTTAAATAATTGTACTAGTCATGTTAAGATATTGGAATTCTAAATTCATTTCTGTCCTATCTCCAGGATGGATCCCAAGGATAATAACATGAACACCGAAGGGAGTAGCAACGAGGAGGCTTCCCATGAGGACAGTAGTGATTCTACATCCATGGTTCATGGTTTTACTGAGCAATAATGACCGAGGTCATGCGGAGTTCTACGAAATAGAATTGTCCCAACACTGACCTAGGTTGTACCATCGATTAGTTTACCTGCATGAATCCTCCAACCTTTGTGGGATGAGCCGAACCAATCATAGCAAAGAATTAGGTTCAGTAGATTGAGGAAATACTGGTAGTACTACACTGCACTAATGAGTAGAAGGTCCTTTTTGCCACGTTTAAAATGACGAGAGAGGCCAAGCACTGGTGGATAGTTATGAAACTACTGGAGGATCAGAGACTAACACCCACAGGTCGGACATGGAATCTTTTCAAGGAGGTCTTCTTTGATAGGTATTTCCCCGCCTCTACCAGAGATGCTAAGGCAGAGGAAATTCTAAACCTGACCTAAGGGCACTTGGCAGTTCAGCACTATATAGCCAAGTTCATTGAGTTGTCTCGCTTCACCCCATATATGGTTTCAAATAAGTCCAAGAAAGTGTGGAGGTTCAAGAAGGGCCTGAGATAGGGGATCTATGAGCAGGTGGTGGCATTTCAAGTGTAGGATTTCTCAGAGTTGGTGGACAAAGCCACTATAGTAGAGACGAGCCTGTAGAGAAGTGCAAGGAGTCTAAATCAGAGATAGAGGCCCATGCCTCCTAGTTTTCACTCAGGTGCGAGTCAGGTTTCTTGGAGGAGGCAGGGCAATAGTGGAGTTTAGAGATAGGAGATCGGGAAACGTGCATATCAGGGTAACCCATCTTACCCTATTTGTTCTAGATGTAACCAAAAGCATTTGAGGGAATACCAGAGTGGATCAAATACTTGTTTCTGGTGCGAGAGACCCGACCACTTTGTATGAGACTTTCGTAGGTTGTCAAACAATGCACCCTTACCTAATCAAATACCAAGGAGGAAATCAGGAACCCCGAGGCAACTATAAGAGGAACACTGCCCAGACACAGGTTTATTCACTTACTCATGAAGACACGGAAAATGCGGATGATGTGGTGATAGGTAATATCTTATTCTTTTCTAATAAATCTATTGTGCTATTTGATTCAAGAGCAACACACTCTTTCATATTTTTGGGATATATCAAATGGTATGGGGTAGAAACTCAGTTGTTAGACGCTGAGTTAGCTGTAATCACACCGATAGGAATAGTAGTGGTATGTAGAAAAGTGATTAGAAATTATCCAATGGGTATTCAAGGAAGAATGCTACTTGCTAAATTAATTGTGTTTGATATGCATGGATTCGATGTCATTTTGGGAATGGACTGGATAGCCTCCAATTATGCTAGTATAGACTACCATAGGAAAGAGGTAGTGTTTAGAGCTCCTGGGGAGCAAGAGTATAAGTTTGTTAGGTTGTGCATGTGATCTTCACCAAGGATTCTATTATCTATTTAGGCAAAGAGGTTACTCCTTGAGGGATGCCAGGGGTACCTAGCATGTGTGAAAGAAGCACCAATGAAAGAACTAAAGCTGGAGGATACCCAGTAGTAAGGGAGTTCTTAGATGTTTTACCAGAGGACTTACCTGGGTTGCCTCATGAGCGTGAAGTGAAGTTTGCTATTGACTTACTTCTAGGTAAGGCACCAATCTCTAAGGCTCCGTACATAATGGCTCTAACTGAATTGAAGGAATTAAAGGAGCAGTTACAGGAACTACTGGACAAGGGATTCATCAGACCTAGTGTATCACCCTAGGAAGTTCCAGTGTTGTTCGTGAAAAAGAAAGATGGGTCAATGAGGATGTGTATCGACTACTGGGAAATAAATAAAGTGACGATTAATAACAAGTACCCACTATCCCATCTTGATGATGTGTTTGACTAACTTTAGGGAACACAGGTCTTCTCTAAGATCGATCTTTGATTTAGGTATCATCAGGTGAAATTCAAATTAGAGGATGTACCAAATATTGCTTTCCGAACTAGGTATAACCACTATGAGTTCTTGGTTATGCCATTCGGATTGGCAAATGCTCCCGTGGCATTTATGGACTTGATAAACAGTGTCTTCCATAAGTATCTGGATTAGGTTGTCAGGGTGTTCGTTGATGACATATTGGTTTATTAGAGGAGTCCCGAGGAGCATGAGACTCATTTGAGGCTGGTACTTTAGGTTCCTAAAGAAAATAAATTGTTGGCCTTACAAGGCTTAAAATCTTGTTTTGATGCTAACAAATAAGTGGAACTTAACATATTTGGTTAAGTGATGATTTCAAGACTCACATGTGTGAAATCAAGGTCAAAGTGCTCACAAGCATCAAGTGAAGCTTAAAGAATCAAAAGCATGGTTTTAAAGATGTTCTGTTAAAGCTTGAAGTCAAGATGGAACCAAAGAAGTAAAGCAAGAGGGCCAAAGAAAAGCAAAGTGCTCAAAGCAAAACAAGCATGAATACTTGAGTGTTTCAAAATGTCAAATATCCTAGAAGTCTTTATGTAAGTGCTTCATATTTTAAATATCTTTTTGAAATATTGTTGAAGCTCTTTAGGGGATATTTATGGACTTAGAGACCTATTTTAAAACCCCAAAAAATGTTTTATGAAAGATTAAATAAAGAGAGAAAAACTAATTTTGAAAATCTAAAAATAAAAAACCAGAAAGTCGACTGGTCAGCCAACTGACCAAAAAAACACTGAGATTGGCCAGCCGACTGACAAAAACATCAAAGTGGATAAACTGCCTAGCCAACTGATAGTTTGCACTTAAATCAGTCAGCCGACTAACATGCCCAGTCGATTGACCATTTTTGAACTGTGTCAAGTCAGCCAACTGACATTTATTTGGGTTAAATTCTAAACAGATAGAAAGGTGTCAGCCACCTATCCAGCCGGCTAACACTGTGAAAAACATTACCCAGTCGCCTATCCAGCCGACTGACTCCACGGGATTTCAAATTTTTGAACTTAACGAGAAAATTCTAAAAATTAGTTTTTCAAATGTGAATATTATAAAAACTTGGAGGACACTTCAAGTAACTTGGGGAACAAGAGAACTAATCCTAAAAAGTCTATAAATACTACCTTAATCCCAAGAACTTAATACACAAGCGAATACACAACATACTTGCATTAAATCTCTCAATACCTCTCAAAGTTCTCTATTGCTCATACTCTTGCTCAGGGAAATCATCTGAATTGCTATTGAAACATCAACCTACGGGTCTCATAATGTGTAGTAACCCAGGAAAAAAATAAAATAAACAAATAAATAAATAATTATTAATTAATTAATTAATTAAACATTATTAAGGAAATTAATTAAACTAAGAAATTTGAGGGTTATGTGTATATATATGCTTAAATACATATAAGGATGAATTTTAAATATATATATATATATATATATATAAGTATATAATAAAGTATAAAGTAAAGGAAAAGAAAAAAAAAAAGAAAAAGAAAGCTCAGTGTCTAAGCTTCCTCGGACAAAGCAAAAACAAGAAAAGAGAAAAAGGAAAAAAAAAAAAAGAACCTGTCACGCTGCACAGAATAGAAAGGAAGGAAAGGAACAAAAAAAAAAAAAACATTCTCTCACGTTCTCACACTCTCACGCTCTCCACTCCTCTCTCTACGATTTTACTACAAATTCTTGTCCAATTGAAAATTCAAAAATACCACTAGACTCCATTCTCCGCCACCGACATTTCTATCGAAGTGGATTTGTTGTAGGAGCAACGTAAGAATATCTCTTGGGGTAAGGAAAATTCTTAGTCTTACCTCAATTTTTTCAAAGCCAAATTGATGATCGGACACCACCACGAGAATCTAAGGATGATTCTCTACAAGTCTAGCGGAGCGAATTTCTCGTGGGGTCATTGTAGGCATACAAAACTATGATAAATGAGTTATTTAGAAATTAATTTTTATTTAATTATTAAAAATTAGGAAAGATTAAAATAATATTTTATTGGGGTTGATTTGATTGAATCAGGGTTCGGGTGAACACCGTGAGTACAATTTTGGGAACCCTACAAGCGTGGTTCAGAAAATTAGGTAAAGGGGAATAAAATTATGTTAGTGTTTATTAAGGTGACTTGGTTATTTACGAGCATATGAAATTTATTATTTATCTATATGATTCCTTTTAGAACAATTTGAGTACTGGAAAATGATAATTTTGTTTAAGGTTTATATTTGGGATAATTGCATATGATATTAAATTTGTGTGACATAAGAACAATTTTTCCTAATAAATTGAATATGAATTACTTTGGTATTTGGGTTTGCATGTGGGGATGTTTTGAATGATTATAACATGATGAATGAATTGTTATGTTTGATTCATGTGTGGAAATGTATTGATCTGTTGGATTACTGTGTGGGAATATATTGATCTGTCTGATGCCTATGTGGTAATGCGTTGATGGGTCTGTGTGAACTAACTGGTATGGTTATTCGTATACATCTCAATATAATGTTGGCATGTGGAGGTTGTGATATTGCCTAAATATAAATCATGATATGACGTTGGCAGGTCAAGGAGCTCGTCATATTGTCATTTATATGGGGTTGGACATTGGCAGGTCAAGGTGCTTGTTCTATTGATGTACTATGGGTAGGTCATGAGGATTGGATACTAATGAAAAGTGGTTCCCGTGTGGGCCACGTGTCACAGAAGCTGGAGTGGTGCCTGTGTGGGCCACGTTATATCCTGTGTGGATAATGACATCTGTGTGGGCCATGTTATGTATCATGTGTGGATGGTAGCACATATATGGGTCATGTTATGTACCCTGTGTGGGTAGTGGTGCCTGTGTGGGCCACGTGTAGATAAGAAGTACGTAGGTGCCTGTGTGGGCCATATACTGATATGTACGGAGTTGCTCTGTATGGGCCACGTACTGAGGACATTGGAAGACGAAATATAAGTTGCATAATTCCTGTGTGGATGTGTTGTGCATATGAATTTAATTAAAACATAATAATAATGTTATAGCATATTATGAATGCTTTTATGTGCATGCGACGAGGTAAACATACCGTCAAAGGCTTGCTGAGAAAGGCGAGTGCTCTGATAGGTAGTTTCTAGGTATCTGAGCAAAGGAATGCTACTTGTATGGGCAGGTAGACATCCTGATCCTCGAAAACCTTCGCCTTTAAAATAATAAAGATGTGTATACTGGCGGCGAGGTAATTCTTCACCTGCGGGCTTACTGAGTATGGTGAGTGCTCTAGTGGGTAGTTTTTAGTACCAGAGCAGAGGAAAGCTACTTGTATGGGCAGTAATCTTGCCTATCTTTGGGGACTTTCACCTGCATAAAAATTATGTACTTGTGCATATTAGATGTGTGTATGATATCAGATGTCAGTGATGTTATTAATGATACGTTTTCTTAGTTGTTATTGATATTATATGAGAAGCAGTTTATTTTGATATATAAATATTAAAACTCATTTTTCACACACTGTTATAATTTATTACACCCTTACTGAGAAGTGTCTCACCTTAGTGAATTAACAACTTTTCAGCTTCTTCTGGAGAACAAGTTTGAAGGCCTAGGCTGGGATTGTTTTTTTTTTTTTTTTTGTGGTTTCTTTTTGGGGTGTGAGTTACTGGTATATATACATATATATTTGTACTAGGTTATGTTTTAAATACTGGTTGTGGATATGAATATCTGGATGTTGTAGTGTTCGTTTTTGGGTTGTTATATAGAACTCTGGTATTTATTTGAGGTTATTTATTTATATTCTGTTGTGTGCATGTTAATTATGGTATCAGATACAGGTGATTGAAACACGTGGCACCCGTGCCCCACTTGGCAGGTTTGGGGTGTCACATTGTGGTATCAGAGCATTAGGTTATAGGTTCTGCAGACTTTATGATTGATTAATACCAGGGTATAGGTACGAATAAAGATAAGGATGGGAATGGGTAGATTATGATGTTGATAGGAGATTTTGAGTTTTATTTCGTAACTTAGAGGTAGAAATTCCTTGATGGACTTTTGTGAGTTTCTGAATCCAGTCAGTTTCAGAAAACCACAGTAAATCTGTTGACGGTGATGTTTCTAAGCAAAGAGACTAGAACTCAGAATTAGAACTTGAGGGTTAGGTTTATTTGGGGATAAGCTGGTTGTTTGATGTTTTAATTGAGGATTTAAATGTTAAACTGATTCGTTGTTCTATAACTGTACCTAATGTGATATGAAGGCTCTAAATTTGCTTCTGTTCTGTCTACAGGATGGATTCCAGGGGAAAGGTCGTTGATGCTGGAGAGGAGAATGATATAGGAGCTACCAGTGTGGGAGAGATCAATACCTCCACTCTACTGCGGGGTTTAGCTCGGCAGGTTCGGGAAGAAATTAGGCGTGACTCTGAAGGATAGAACTACCCATCTATGAACTAGGGCTGTTTGATTGACCAATTTACTCGCCTGAAACCTTCTGCATTTGCGGGCAGTGTCGACCCACTCGTAGCGGAGAGCTAGGGGCCAGAAATGGAGAAAATGTTGGCAGTGTTATCTTGCATTGAGGCACAGAAGGTTCTCTTCGCTACCTTTAAGCTAACAGGGGAGGCCAAGCGCTAGTGGAAAGCAGTGAAGCTACTAAAGGAACAACGGGCAGTACCCACGGATATGACCTGGAGTCGATTTAAGGAGCTTTTCTATGATCGGTACTTCCTTGCCACCACCAGGGCTGTGAAGGCAGAGGAATTATTCCGCCTGACTCAAGGGCAACTTACTGTGCAGCAGTATGCTGCAAAGTTCATAGAGCTCTCCAGTTTTGCACCTTTTATGGTTCCAGATCAATTCCGAAAGGCGAGGTGGTTTGAGAGCGAACTAAAACTGAGAATTCATGAACAAGTGGCAGTCCTAAAGGTACAGAGCTTTTCAGAGTTGGTGGATAGAGCCACCGTGGCAAAATTGAGTCTGCAGAGGAGTGCAAAGATGACAAAGCAGAAGAAAAGGCCTATGCCTCCTAGTTTTTCTGATGATGCCAGACAGGGCTCGTGGAAAAGGGACAGATATGTTGGGGGATAGAGATCTGATAAAGGTGATCAAGGACGTCAGAGCGATTCGTCACCTCCTTATTGTGCTTGTTGTAAGTTGAGGGATTAGGGAGAATGCCTACGTAGGAACATTAAGTGTTGTTGACCTTATAAGTCGCGCTCGGTTTTGATAATGAAAAATACTGTTATTTGATGTTTGTCAAGTGCTTATGCAAGTTTAAATTAATATCCCAAGGGAGGACACTTGAGGAGACAAGAAGATCATGAAGTTTTGTAATTTGTATTGTAATTCATATCGGTCTGTAATAATGAGGGTCTGTAATAGTAACTTAGGCATGTAGATGTATGCTTATCACTTGCACATCATGCACATAAGATATTGTGTAAGTTCAACCAGACCTTAGCAAGACCCTAGACTCCAACACTTAAACACACATTGCATAAAATATGAGTGTGAAATAACTATGCTAAAATTGATCATCTCTAAGCAAGCTAAGAGGAGTCGGGCGACCGAACCTTTGGAGTACAAAACTTCTCGGGCACCCAAAGCATGAAGGTTAACAAGTTGACCTGTCCTTGGCTGACCGAACCAAAAATGAGCATATCTTCCTTAGGTGCTCGAACCCTTCGAAAGGGACATACCACCAACTCAGGCAACCGAGCCTTTTAGTTCAAAAGAGCTTCAGGCGACTTAACATATGCGTTCGGGCACCCGAACCTAGGACCGGGCACCCAAAGTTGCGTAGCTTTGCTACTGACTTTGATTCGAGCTCCCGAACCTTTATACAGGCGACCAAATATCATTTAAAATTTCTTATGACTGTGTCTGTTCGGGTGACCGAACCAACGTTCAACCACCCGAACCTCGAACGGTTAAAATTAATTTAACCTCGGTAAAATTGGGTTAATACGTGCTAAATGAATTTTAATCATTTGGGACTTTCTTAATTATTCCCATTGTGTCCCGAACGGTTATAATTTTTTACCTGCCTATAAATAGGCCTTCATTTGCATGATTAGATGATGATTAGCAAAATGATTAGAAAAAATTCTCTCTCTCCTGAAAATCCATTTTTTGCCCTAATACTCTCAAACTTGCATCCTCTAAATAAAATCCGAGATTGTGAGAGTTTCATTCGTGTTTGTTTGATTGTTGCTAAGCCTCCCTTTGTTGTGTTTACTTGATATTTAATTTTTGGAAGCACAACTTTGGTTTGTCCCGTAGATTTGCTCATTATAAATCTTGTGTGGGATTAAACCAAGAAAGCTTAGGATATTTGCATTTCATTGCAAGTGTCCAAGAGCTTCGTTTTTAGTGTGCAAAGAATTTTTCAAACAACCAAACAATCCTTTCAAACTAGCTTTGTTCTTCTTTCATTGAAGAAAATCATTTTGAAACTAGTTTGATTATCTATCTAGTATACTTGGAATATTTATGTGTTGATTGAAATATTCTGGTTTGATTCCAAGTCATTGTTTGTGTTGATTATTCTTGAGCATCATACTGATTGTATTGCGTCAAACACTCTTAAGCTTGATATTGACTATACTATGTTGAGTGTTGGTAGAACACATCTTGTATCACTGAGCTTACAATATATCCATGCTATTGATGCGCATTTGATTTTGCTTATTATTTGGGTACATGTCTGCTTTACGTGAAAGCACTATTTCATTGTACCATTTGATTGTAAAACCTGAGTATTTCCAGGTGTGGCCTGTGAGGGCGGTAATCCAGCCAGGTAAGGATTATTGTAAAGGTTGAGGTCAGCCCTATTCTAATTGACCTGGTTTGTATAGATGTCGCTCCACCCATTTAAGTGAGCAAGTTATAGTGGTAATCTTTGTGCTTGTTAGCCAAGGCGGGGACGTAGGTAATTGTCCAAACCTCGATAACATCTCTACGTGTCACCCTTTCTTTATTACTTTCTGGTGCTTGTGTGATTGATTAAATTGCTTTATTTACATTTTGGTATACATTTACTTTACTTGCACTAAATTGACCATAGGGTTGTGAATATACTGATGTTAGGAGATTGACCTAAGGATTAAAGTTTAAAAATACCAATTCACCCCCCCCCTCTTGGAATCACGGTAAATCTAACAATTGGTATCAGAGCCACGTTGCATAAACTAGTTGTTACTTTGCAAAAAGATCAGATATGGCTCATAGTTCCGTGACCCCTTTCCTTGAGGGACCATCGTCCGCATGACCTCCTATTTTCAGTGGTGTTAATTACACTTTCTGGAAATAGAGGATGCGCATCTACCTTCAAAATACTGATTGGAAAGTGTGGAAGATTGTCTCCAAGGGAAACTATGTCCCTATGAAAACTGAGGGTGCAGCTAGGGTTCCTAGGACTGAGGATGAATATGATGATGATGATATGAAAGTTGTTAGTTTTAATGCCACTGGCATGAATATATTGTTTTGTAGTTTTTATGTAAATTAATTTAATAGAATTATGGCATGTTCTACTGCAAAAAAAATATGGGATAAGTTAGAGGTCACATATGAGGGTACTAAGGATGTGAAAGACAGTAGGATCGATATGTTAACCAGTGAGTATGAGGCATTTGGGATGAATGTAGGTGAGTCCATTCAAAGCATATATACTAAATTCACATACATCATAAACTCACTACATGCATTAGGAAAGACCTATCCCACATATAAGATGATTAGGAAAATCCTTAGAAGCTTACCTCCTGCTTGGGAAGCCAAGGCTACGGCCATTGCTGAGGGTAGAGACCTTAAGGAAATGACCTTAGATGATTTGATAGGATCTTGGATTACTTATGAATTGTCCATAAATGAAAGACTTAATAAGCATAGCAGGGCTAAGAAAGTGACTGCACTAAAAGCATCTAATAACACATCCAGTGAGTGTAGTGAGTCTAATACTGATGATGAAATGGCCATGCTAATCAGAAAATTCAGCAGAATTTTCAGGAAGAACAAGAAGCCCTATAAAAAATATAGAGAGTCTACAAATGAGAAGGGAGAGTCAAGCAAAAGAAAAGAAAAATCAAATGCTCCTACGTGCTATAACTGTAATAAGGTGGGGCACATCAAACCTGACTACCCACGGCTGAAAAAGGAGGCTAAGTGAAAGAAGAAAGTCATAAAGGCTGGGACTTCATGGGACAAACTAAGCAGCAGCGGCTCAGAATCATATCAAGCGACTCAGAGGCTACTAATCTGTGCTTGATGGCACACGAGGATGAGGTATTGTCTTTTGGTTCATTATCTTCTTATTATTCATGTGATGATTGTGATTCTGACTGCATGCCTACATTTAGAGAATTACAACTTGAATATATTCGTATTTCAAAATTGTTAGGCAAAATGACCAAAGAAAACAATAATTTGAAAAAGAAATGTGAAAATTGGTCAAAATTATTTAATATGGCAAAAACCTCTCATGCCTTTATTTTAAAAGAAAAATATGCTATTGTTGTTGAGCTTGAGAGGAAATTGTAGGATAGCTCCAAAATCATTTTTAAATTCACTAAGGGCAAAGAAAATTTTGAAAAATTACTTGGTGCCCAAAGAAACTCCTTAAGTAAAAAGGGTCTTGGTTTAAATGGTATTGAAAATGTTCGACAACCTAATCTTTACTTAATACACTTTACACGTGAGTCAAAATCTCATATTCCTCCTTCAGAACCTAAGTGTAGTTTAAGATGCTTTAAATGTAAACACATTGGTTACATTCAGTTTGATTGTCCACTCAGGAATAAGCATGCTAGAATTATGAAAGTATGGGTAGTTAAGAGAGATCTTGCTACTAACCCCCGTGGATCCAAAAAAATTTGGAGACCAACATCAATTACTTAGCTTATTCTGCAGGTATGCTTGAGATCATCATCCTCCAAGGACAGGTGGTACTTAGATAGTGGATGCTCACGACACATGACCAGGGACAAGGGAAAATTCACTTCAATCATTCCCAAGGATGGAGGCTATGTGACATTTGGTGACAATGCCAAAGGACGCATCATCGGGGTACGTAAGGTTGGTAAAGATTCCTCTCTCACTATTGATAATGTTTTGTTGGTTGATCGACTGAAGCATAATCTACTTAGCATAAGTCAGTTGTGTGACATAGGATATAAAGTATCTTTTGAAAATGACAAATGCATAGTAGGAAATAAAACATATCACAAAGTGCTCTTTACTGCTGACAAACATGAAAATGTTTATACTACTTCTCTTGACAACTTAGCTTCTCAACAAGTGACATGTTTTTCTGCTGTAAATGAAGCTAGTTGGTTATGGCATAGGCGCTTAGGACATGCTAGCATGGATTAGTTGTCTAAACTTGTTAGAAAAGAACTAGCTAAAGGTCTGCCTAAGATGTCTTTTGTAAAGGATCAAAATTCGTGATGCATGTCAAATGGGTAAGTAAACAAAATCTAGTTTTAAGAAAAAGAAATTCGTATCTACTACTAGACCACTTGAAATTCTTCACTTAGATTTATTTGGACCTAATTCTGTGCAAAGTCTTGGTGGGAAATCTTATGCTTTTGTAATTTTGGATGACTTTTCTAGATTCACATGGGTGTTGTTTCTTGCACATAAAAATGAATCATGTGAATAGTTCACCAAACTTTGTAGAAAAATCCAAAATGAAAAGGGATATAAAATTACTCACATAAGAAGTGATTGAGGCATGAAATTCAAAAATGAAAGCATAGAAAAATATTGTGACTTAGAAGGCATATCATATAACTTCTCTCCACCTAGGACACCTCAACAAAATGGTGTAGTAGAAAGAAAGTATAGGTCACTACAAGAAATGGGTAGAACTATATTGAATGAGCATAACTTACCTAAATATTTTTTTGGCTGAGGCCATTAATATTGCTCGCTATGTTATGAATAAGGTGTTGATTAGACCTTCGATTAATAAAACTCTTTATGAATTGTGGAACAACCATAAGCCTAATATTTCCTATTTTCATGTGTTTGGTTGTAAATGCTTTGTGCTTAGAGACAATGAGCATCTAGGAAAATTTTACTCTAAATCTTATGAAGGTATTTTCCTAGGATATGCATTAGCAAAGCATATAAGGTTTTCAACAAAAGAACATTGGCTGTAATTGAATCTATTCATGTTGTGTTTGATAAAGCTAATCCATTTTCTAAGAAAGATGATGAAGATGATATTGAATATTAGAAAATGCTTAGACAAATTATCTATTGAAAATAATGCAAGTGAAAACCCAGAAGAAAATGAAAAATCATCTGAAGATAATGAACATCAGGAGTTGCCTAGAGATTGGAAATTCATTAGACGTCATCCTATAGATCAAATCATAGTCGAATCACCCTGTGGTGTAGCCACAAGATTCTCCTTAAGAAATCTAATGAATCATTCCACTTTCTTATCCCAAGAAGAACCTAAAAATATTAAAGAAGCCATAGAGGATGAGTCTTGGGTGATGTCCATGCAAGAAGAACTTAATCACTTTGAAAGAAGCAAACTGTGGACTCTAGTTCCTAGGCCTAATGAGCACACCATCATTGGAACTAAATGGGTATATAGAAATAAGAAAGATGAGAATGGGGTAGTAACTAGGAATAAAGCTAGACTAGTTGCCCAAGGGTATAACCAACAGGAAGGGATTGACTTTGATTAACCATATGATCCTGTTGCTAGGCTAGAAGCCATTCGCATGCTACTTGCCTTTGCCACTTTTAAAAATTTTAAATTGTTTCAAATGGATGTTAAAAGCGTATTTCTAAATGGCTACATTAGTGAAGAGGTAAATGTAGAACAACCACCCAGTTTTGAAAATCATAAATATCCCGATCATGTTTACCAGTTGTCTAAAGTCTTGTATGGATTGAAACAAGCTCCTAGAGCTTGGTATGAGAGGCTTAGTGGTTTTCTACTAGAAAATGGGTTTACTCATGGCAAGATTGACACTACACTTTTCATCAAGTCTAAAAATGATGATATGCTCCTTATTCAAATATATGTGGACGATATCATTTTTGGAGCAATTAATGATGAGTTGTGTAATGAGTTTGCCAAATGCATGCAAAGTGAGTTTGAAATGAACATGATGGGTGAACTTAGTTTATTCTTAGGGCTGCATATTAAACAAGCTAAAAATGGAACTTTCATATGCCAATCTAAATACACCAGGGACTTGCTAAAGAAATTTAATATGGAAGATTATTAAATTCTTGGTACTCCTATGAATTCTTCCATTAAGCTTGATAAAGATGAGCAAGGGATTCCTGTTGACGTAAAATTGTATTGTGGTGTGATTGGGAGTCTCCTATATCTCACTGCTAGTAGGCCTAATATTATGTTTAGTGTGTGTATGTGTGCTGGATTTCAGGCTACCCGTAAGGAGTCTCACCTAAAAGTTGTTAAACGGGTCCTTAGGTATCTAGTTGGGACTATAAAGTTAGGCTTGTGGTACCCTAAGCATACTTCCTTTGAGATTGTGAGTTATACGGATGCTGACTTTGCCAGTAGTAAGGTTGATAGAAAGAGTATTAGCGGCACTTGTCACTACTAAGGACAATCTCTTGTTTCTTGGTTCTCCAAGAAACAAAACTCAGTTGTTTTATCCACAGTCTAAGCAGAATATATTGCGGATGGAAGTTGTTGTGCCCAAACTCTTTATATGAAACAACAACTTGTGGATTTTGGATTGCACTATGATACGATACCTATTAAATGTGATAATACTAGTGTGATCAATATCTCCAACAATCCTATCTCACATTCACGAACTAAACACATTGAGATTAGACACCACTTTCTTCGTGATCATGTGTAAAAAGGATATATGGCTCTTGAGTTTGTATGCACCAATGAACAATGAGCGGATGTATTCACTAAACCACTTCCCGAGGATAGGTTCATACAAATTAGACGTGAGTTAGGTCTAATGCACAGTAGGGAAGCTTCTTAGATGTTTCATAGCTTGTATGCATTTATGGGGAGCTCTTACCTAAAATTTATAAGTCTTGGCATCGACTATTATTATTGATTTGTATTCCTTCATAAACTTTGAAAATGCTAATTACTGCTTGTGAGCACATGTCTTATAGCATGCTCATAATGGATGTAATGCATATTGATTACTACATGTGTTATACAATTTTTTTTTGTCCACATCATGATGATTTTGAGATGCCTATTTGATTGTTGAATTATATTGGACTGTTCAAGTAGTTGTGGATAAACTGTTAGGGAATATAAACTCAAACAGGTTACATCTTATACAGGATTTATTTTGGAAAGTCCGATTTACAAATGGCACTCTGCCGAAATTTTTCTAAATCTTTCCAAAATTTCTCATGTATATATGTAACATTTACCCATTGCCTAGAATTTTCACTCTTATAGCCCTTTTTGTTGTTGTCAAAAGGGCGAGATGGAGAGGCAAAAATAATTGGGTAAGGTTTTAATTCATGATGCATATTGTTAGGGGGAGCTTATTTAAGCTATACCCATTTTTTTTTTTTTTTTGCGAAATGTATTTGTCATCATCAAAAAGGAGGAGAATGTTGACCTTATAGGTCGCGCCCAATTTTTATAATGACAAATACTGTTATTTGATGTTTGTCAAGTGCTTGTGCAAATTTAAATTAATATCCCAAAGGAGGACACTTGAGGAAACAAGAAGACCGTGAAGTTTTGTAATTTGCATTGTAATTCATATCGGTCTGTAATAATGAAGGTCTGTAATAGTAACTTAGGCATGTAGATGTATGCTTATCACTTGCACATCATGCACATAAGATATAGTGTAAGCTCAACCAGACCTTAGCAAGACCCTAGGCTCCAACACTCACACACACATTGCATAAAATATGAGTGTGAAATAATTGTGCTAAAATTGATCATATCTAAGCAAGCTAAGAGGAGTTGAGCGACCGAACCTTTGGAGTACAAAACTCCTTAGGAACCCGAAGCTTGAAGGTCAACAAGTTGACCTGTCCTAGGGTGACCGAACCAAAAATAAGCATATTTTCCTCAGGCGCTCAAACCCTTCGAAAGGGATATACCAGCAACTCAGGTGACCAAGCCTTTTAGTTCAAAAGAGCTCCAGGCGATCGAACATATGTGTTTGGGCACCTGAACCCAGGACCGGAGACCCGAAGTTATGTAGCTTTGCTACTGACTTTGATTCGAGCTCCCGAACCTTTATATGAGCGACCGAATCTCATTTAAAATTTCTTATGACTGTGTTTGTTGGGGCAACCGAACCAAGGTTCAGCCACCCGAACCTCAGATGGTTAAAATTAATTTATCCTCGGTAAAATTGGGTAATACGGGTGTGAATTTTAATCATTTGAGACTTTCATAATTATTCCCATTGTGTCCTAAACGGTTATAATTTTTTACTTACCTATAAATATGCCTTCATTTGCATGATTAGATGATGATTAGTAAAGTGATTAGCAAAAATTCTCTCTCTCCTGAAAATCCATTTTTTGCCCTAATACTCTCAAACTTGCATCTTCTTGATAAAATCCAAGATTGTGAGAGTTTCATTCGTGTTTGTTTGATATTTGCTTAGAGCTAAGCCTCCCTTTGTTGTGTTTACTTGATATTTAATTTTTGGGAGCACAACTTTGGTTTGTCCTGCAGATTTGCTTATTATAAATCATGTGTGGGATTAAACTAAGAAATTTTAGGATATTTGCATTTCATTGCAAGTGTCCAAGAGCTTCGTTTTTGGTGTGCAAAGAATTTTTCAAACAAGCAAACGATCCTTTCAAACTAGCTCTGTTCTTATTTCATTGAAGAAAATCATTTTGAAACTAGTTTGATTAGCTATCTAGTATACTTGGAATATTTATGTATTGATTGAAATATTCTGGTTTGATTCCAAGTCATTGCTTGTGTTGATTATTCTTGAGCATCATACTGATTGTATTACGTCAAACACTTTTGAGCTTGATATTGACTATGCTGTGTTGAGTGTTGGTAGAACACATCTTGCATCACTGAGCTTATAATATATCCATGCTATTGATGCACATTTGATTGAGTTTATTATTTGGGTACAAATCTGCTTTATGTGAAAGCACTATTTCATTGTACCATTTGATTGTAAAATTTGAGTGTTTCCAAGTGTGGCCTGAGGGGGCAGTAATCCAGCTCAGTAAGGATTGTTGTAATGGTTGAGGTCAGCTCTGTGCTAATTGACCTAGTTTGTATAGGTGCCGCTCCATCCATTTAAGTGACCAAGTTATAGTGGTAATCCTTGTACTTGTTAGCCAAGACGAGGACGTAGGCAATTAGCCGAACTTCGATAACATCTTTGCGTGTCACCCTTTCTTTACTACTTTTTGGTGCTTGTGTAATTGATTAAATTGCTTTATTTACATTCTGGTATACATTTACTTTACTTACACTAGATTGACCATAGGGTTGTGAATATACTAATGTTAGGAGATTGACCTAGGGATTAAAGTTTAAAAGTACCAATTCACCCTCCCCCCCTTTTAGGATCATGGTAAAGCTAACAAGTGCTATCAGTGCGGTAGATATGGCCACATGGCCCGAGATTACCGGGAATTATCAAACAACACACCCGCTCCTGATCAGCACTAGAGGAATGAGCCACTGCCTTGTGGTGGTTCGACGCGTGTGTATTCCATGGTTCTGGCTGATAAGGATATTTCTCATGGTGTAGGAGCAGGTATGATTTTATATTAAAGATTGATTTGATTTTAGATTCATATGCTTACTTAGAATTGTGGCGTGTATTGAATTTGTGGTATAATGATGATTAAGTAATTTTAGAGTTTTGTAAAAGGATTGAATAGCGAATTTCAAAGACGAAATTTTTTTAAGGAGGGGAAAATGTAGTAACCCAGGAATAAATAAATAAATAAATAATTAATTAAATAATTAAATAATTAATTAAACATTATTAAGGAAATTAATTAAACTAAGAAATCTGAGGGTTATGTGTGTATATATATATATATGCTTAAATACATATGAGGATAAATTATATATATATATATATAAGTATATAATAAAGTATAAAGTAAAGGAAAAGGAAAAAAAAAAAAAAAAAAGCATAGTGTCTAAGCTTCTCGGGACAAAGCAGAAACAGGAAAAGAAAAAAAAAAAAGAACCTCTCACGCTGCACAGAACAAAAAGGAAGGAAAGGAAAAAAAAACTCTCTCAGGTTCTCACACTCTCACGCCCTCCACTCCTCTCTCTACGATTTCGCAGCAGATTCTCGCCCAATTGAAAATCTGAAAAAACCACAAGACTCCATTCTCTACCATCAACATTTCTACCGAAATGGATTTATTGTAGGAGCAACGTAGGCATATCTCCCAAGGTAAGGCAAATTCTCACTCTTATCTCAATTTTTCCAAAATTTTAAGTCAAATTGATGATTAGACACCACCACGAGAATCTAGGGATGATTCTCTACAAGTCTAGCGAAGTGAATTTCTCATGGGGTCATTGTAGGCATAGCCCCAAAACAAGGATAAATGAGTTATTTAGAAATTAATTGTTATTTAATTATTATAAATTAGGAAATGTTAAAATAATATTTTATTGGGGTTGATTTGATTGAATTAGGGTTCGGGTGATCACTGCGGGTACAATTTTGGGAACCCTACAGGCGTGGTTCAGGAAATCAGGTAAAGAGGAATAAAATTATATCAGTATTTTATTAAGGTGAATTGGTTATTTATGAGCATATGAAATTTATTATTTATCTATATGATTCTTTTTAGAACTGTTTAAGTACTAGAAAATGGTAATTTTGTTTAAGGTTTATATTTAGGATAATTGCATATAATATTAAATTCGTGTGACATGGGAGCAATTTTTCCTAATAAATTGAATATGAATTACTTTGGTATTTGGGTTTGCATGTGGGGATGTTTGGAATGATTATAACATGATGAATGAATTGTTATGTTTGATTCATGTGTGGAAATGTATTTATCTGTTGGATTACTGTGTGGGAATGTATTGATCTGTTGGATACCTGTGTGGTAATGCGTTGATGCGTCTGTGTGAACTAACTGGTGTGGTTATTCATATACATCTCAATATAATGTTGGCATAAGGAGGTTGTTATATTGCCTAGATATAAATCATGATATGACATTGGCAGGTAGAGGTGCTCGTCATATAGTCATTTATATGTGGTAGGACATTGGCAGGTCGAGGAGCTTGTTCTATTGATGTACTACAAGTAGGTCATGGGGATTAGATATTGGTGAATAGTGGTGCCTGTGTGAGCCACATGTCGCGAAAGCTAGAGTGATGCCTGTGTGGGCCACGTTATATCCTATTTGGATAATGGCGCATGTGTGGGCCGTGTTATGTATCATGTGTGGATGGTGGCACCTGCGTGGGCCATATTGTGTGCCCTGTGTGGGTAGTGGTTCCTGTGTGGGCCACGTGTAGATAAGAAGTACGTAGGTGCCTATGTGGGTCATGTATTGATATGTACGCAGTTGCTCTGTATGGGCCACGTATTGAGTACATTGGAAGACAAAGTATAAGTTGCATGATTCCTGTGTGGATGTGTTGTGCATGTGAATTTAATTAAAACATAATAATAATGGTATAGCATATTGTGAATGCTTTTATGTGTATGCGGCGAGGTAAACATACCGTTAGGGGCTTGCTAAGAAAGGTGAGTGCTCTGATAGGTAGTTTCTGGGTATCAAAGCAAAGGAATGCTACTTGTATGGGCGGGTAGACATCCCGATCCTCGAAAACCTTCGTCTTTAAATAATAAAGATGTGTATACTGGTGGCGAGGTAATTCTTCACCTGCGGGCTTACTGAGTAAGGTGAGTGCTCTAGTGGGTAGTTTTTAGTACCAAAGTATAGGGAAACTACTTGTATGGGTGGTAATCTTGCCTATCCTCAAGGACTTTCACCTGCATAAAAAATTATGTACTTGTGCATATTGGATGTGTGTATGATATCAGATGTCAGTGATGTTATTAATGATACGTTTTCTCAGTTGTTATTGATATTATATGAGAAGCAGTTTATTTTTATATATAAGTATTAAAACTCATTTGTTACACACTATTATAATATATTCCACCCTAACTGAGAAGTGTCTCACCCTAGTGGATTAACAACTTTTTAGGTTCTTCTGGAGATCGAGTTTGAAGGTCTAGGCCGGGATTGTTTTTTTTGGTGGTTTCTTTTTGGGGTATTGTGAGATAATGGTATATATACAAATATATATGTACTGGGTTATGTTTTAAATGCTGGTTGTGGATACAAATATCTGGATGTTGTAGTGTTCATTTTTGGGTTGTTATATATAACTCTGGTATTTATTTAAGATTATTTATTTATATTCCACTGCGTGCATGTTAATGGTATCAGATACAGGAGATTGGAACACGTGGCACTCGGGCCCCACTTGGCGGGTTTGGGAGATCACATATTGAGTTTTCTCAATCACTAAAGAACCCTTGGTGAATTCTATACTTGAGCTTCAATTCTATTTCTTATTGGTATTTAAATTGTTGAACTACCTAATGCTGAATTTGTACTAGTCTACTCTGTTTTGAGAGTGTTCTTGTACGCGGCTACTCTTTTGTATTCGTGTAGTGTTCTTGGATGATTCAAGGTGTTTGGATCGTTGGCTAAGAATGGGGATATCACTTGGAGAGGTGGGCTCTAGCCTAATTGAATGAGTGACCGAGTGAGGGGATATCACTTGGAGAGGTAGGCTTTAGCCTACTAAAGGAGTGTGTAAATGATATTGTTCAACCCGGCAAAAGAACTGGTTTTAGTGAATCCTTTGGTAGTTTGCCAAAGGCAAGGACGTAGGTTGAGTATAAGTCGAACCTCGTAAAAGTTGTGGTCTCACTCTCTCTTTCCCTTGCTCTTTATTTTCAGCACATATAAATTGCATGGATTATTTAATTTCTTAATCATATATACTACGTAAATTTGGAACTTAAGTAAACTTAAAGTCTAATTTTGATTTAGGTTGCGGAAACCGAAAGGGAGTACATTGGTTAAACCATACTTTGCGAAAACTATAAGGGAGTACGTTAATTGGTTAACACCCAAAGATAAATTAACTAAGAGTTTATTTGAATTTTGAATTTTGGGAAGAGTGAATGTTTTGTTGAAAATCATTTTGAGAAGCTAATTCATTATCAAAAGAATTGCATTAACCACAGATGTTTGTGCGGTTGTGGATTAAATAAAGAAATAATTTTTTGCTGAAAGTTTGAAGAATCAGCAGCAAGTTACATTAAAAGAATTAAAAGAGGTTAAGGATTCTTAAAAAGAATTAAAAGAAAATTTTTTAAATCCAATTCACCCCCTCTTGGGACTACACCTTGTTTTTCAGAAACTTTATGCTAAATTCAAGAAATGCGAATTATGGTTGGAACAAGTTGCATTTCTAGGACATGTAATATCGAGAGGTGGTATTTCAATGGACCCAAGTAAGATAGAGGCGGTAGTGGAACGTTCATGAGGTCAGGAGTTTCTTGAGTTTGGAAGGATATTATAGCCGGTTCGTGGAAGGGTTTTCTAAATTGTCGGGTCCTCTAACACGGTTGACGAGGAAAAATGTAAAGTATGAGTGGACTGACGATTGTGAGCAGTGTTTTCAAGAAATGAAATAATGACTCGTCACTGCTCCAGTTCTGACCATTCCATCACGAGATGGTGGATTCGTGATTTACAGTGATGTGTCTTAGAAAGAGCTTGGGTGTATTTTAATGCAACAGGGAAAGGTCATTGTATATGCTTATCGGAAACTTAAGGAATACGAGAAGAACTATCTCATGCATGATATGGAGTTGGCGGTAGTAGTGTATGCGTTAAAAATCTATAGGCACTACTTGTATGTTGAAAGATGCGAGATCTTTACAGATCATGTGATGACCCAAAAATATATATATAATTAAAGTACAATAATAATAAAATAATAAAAATGGTCATTAAGTTAATATCAATACAGAAGTGTTTTTCTGTAGGATCCTTGATTTCATGTTTGATGCCTAAGAAAGACCTTGTCTAAGCGAGTGCTCAGAGACCATTGCGGCTCAGTCGCTCCCTGGAGGTCGGCCTGATCAAAATGGAATTTTATAGGATAAACAAGATAGACACTATTTGTACACGTAAATAAGTATATATACATAAAATAGTGTTTTGACATACATAATTTGCAAAAATACATAATAAGATGATAATAATATTGGTATCATATGTGGGGCCCACAAGACTATGTGGGGTCCACATAAGTCCCAGAGCCATAAGACACTGTTTATATACGTAAATAAATACATAAAATAATGTTTTGACTGATATAATTTGTAGAAATGTATGATAAAATAATAATAATATAGGTATCCTATGTGATACCCACAAGACTGTGTGGGGCCCACATGAGTCCCGAAGCAGTATGGAGGTTTACACGAGTTTCAAAGCTATAAAGGATGCATAAAATCGTATAAGAGTTATTCAAGTAATGTAGATCCATTCGGGTCTCGAAGTTGTGTGGGGCCCACATGAGTTTTCAAAATTCAAATTTAATTCTTGTTCAAAAATAAATAATAAAATAAATAAATACTAAAAATAGTTTAAAAGTAAAAAAAATGATAATAATAATGATAATAATGATTAAGAAAAATAATAAAATAATAAAATAATTAATTAACTAATTGACTAATTAATTAGGTAAGTAATTAATTAAAAATTTATTTAATGGGAATGGTGGCAAGCACTCCCACATGGCCTCCATCCCCATCCCATCCCATACTCAACCCATACCTTGCCCATCCCTTGCCCATTCTTTAATTTTAAAAAAAATTATAATTTCACCCATCTCCTCACACTTTTATAAATTTCATTTCTTCCCCAAAATTTTCCTATAAATAGGGAGCTCTCAACCTTCATTTTTCATAACAATTTTTCAAGGAAGAGAAGGATTAGTGAGTGAAAGAATTTGTGGTGGAGAGAGAATTTTTGAATAAATTCTCAATCACCCACTCTTTCCGATCTCATTCCTTAGAGATAGTTACAGTGTTCGTAAGGAAGAAGGTAAGTAAATTTTGATTATGTTAGTTTTTTTTATTTAAAATTCATACCCGAGTTTATTTTATAAGTAAATATCAATTATGTTAATTAGTTCCACAAAATTTTCATGACTTTATTTTTACGCGTATTTAATTATACCAGTTCTATCTTTAATATATTTGCATCTATTTTTGGGATTAAGAAATGTTCTAATCCCCTCGGGTAAATTTTTAGCATTTCTTTCTATTCAAAAATAAAATTATATATATTTTTAACACAAAAATTGTGTGGCATGAGTTTATTTCTAGGTTGCATTTTTTTATGAAAATATGAGTAAAGATGAGATTTTTACGATATTATTTTAAATTGCATAAATTATAATAAGATGATTTTAAAACCCCTTATGGCAACAAAAGTTCAAAGTTACAGATGTTCGGTACCGCAGTTTAAAGTTTATACGGATCAGAGTGCACCCACACTGTTTACAGAGTGGTTATTTATGTTAGTGGATTTCTCCTGAGTGCACATGTGGTTCCGAACCAGGACTTAATAAGGAAAATCTCACTTAAAGTTTATGTACGTTGATTTAGTTTGGTCGGCCAGCCAGCTAAGTCCAGTCTTCGGACCGCACATCCCAGTCATGGGGGTAAACATGACTTACGGCAAACAGGCCTAAGGGTGGTTTTTTATAATATATGTTTATACATATTTAATTATGTGTACAAAGTTACTGATGATTTGAAGGAAAAGTGTAAGTTTACGTGAAAATGATCATTCTGGTGCTTAAATGACGATTTAAGGAAAACGTATAAGAAAAAGTATATGTATGTTTATCATTAAATATTTTTTTACAGTTTTAAAGTCAAAAGTTTAATTTAGCAGTTATAGTATATGATTATAAAATTTTACTGTTGTAATTGATAACAAAAGTTTTATGCAGAAATTTTTAAATTTATATTTATTCTAAAAGCAGTCTTGAAGTTATAGTGTTAAATATTGTTTTACGAAATTCTTTAATAGCTCATTTTGGCCACACACTAATAATAATCTTATTTACTTACTGAGCGTCATCTCACTCCAATCATATTTTATTTCAGATAACTCTGAAGGACATGTCGGAAATTAGGCTTAGCAAGCATGCGGGTGGGGATTAGAAAAATAAAGATTGATTAGAAATATTAGTATGGTTTCAGATATTTATGTTTGTGTAATTTTTCTTCTTTTGAAATAAATGATTGTAATATGGATAATTAGCGCTCTGATTTAATAAAAATTGAGTTTATTTTGCTTCCGTTGTAAATTTGTAGTAAAAAGTTAATATCTCAGGCCCCTCAGGGTTGGGGTGTTACAGATCAAAAAAGCCTCAAGTACTTCTTCACATAGAAGAAACTGAATATAAGACAAAGGAGATAGTTAGAGCTAATAAAGGACACTATGATTGTACTATTAGTTACCACCCAAAGAAAGCTAATGTGGTAGTTAATGCGTTGAATCAAAATTCAGTGAGTTCATCAGTATCAGTAGTGGTAGCTCAACATTAAATCATAATGGATTTGTAAAGATTTGATGTGCAATTAGTGGAGGGGAATCACCAAGCATTCATTGCCTATTTAATAATCCAACCAACCTTGCAGGAGACAATTAAGGCCGCTCAGATGAAAGATGTAGAGTTGGTGAAATTGTGGATTAAATGTAGAGTGAACTAAGAGCAGATTTTAACATCTCAAGCAATGGGGTTTTGAGATTTTACACCAGTTTATGTGTACCCAATGATACTGAGATTAAAAGAACCATAATGGAAGAGGCACATCGCTTTCTTTATACAGTACATCCAAGGAGCACTAAGATGCATAGGGATCTGCGAGAATCTTTCTAGTGGAACAACATGAAGGGAGAAATAACCCAATTCATGTCACAGTGCCTGAAATGTCAGCAAGTGAAGGCTGAGCATCAGTGACCAACAAGACCATTGTAACCACTTCACATTCTTGAGTGGAAGTGGTAACATATTTCCATAAATTTCGTCATGGGGTTACCACCGGCACTTAATGGGCAAAAAGCCATATGGGTAGTTGTTGACCGACTGACAAAAACTGCCCACGGTTCACCTCCAATTTTTAGAAGAGTTTGCAGAAAGCTTTGAGATCTCAACTGATCTTTAGCACAACATTTTACTCGTAGACTGACGAACAATTAGAGAGAATGATTCAGATATTAGAGGATATGTTGCGGGCTTATGTGCTGGATTTTGGAGTTATTTGGAGTTAGTATCTACCCTTAGTGGAGTTCACCTACGACAATAGCTATCAGGCTAGTATTGAGATGGCGCCGTATGAGGCATTATATAGTCGGAGATGCCGATCTCCATTGTATTGCAATGAGGTTGGTGAATGGAAAATTTTGGGGCCAAAAATTATATAGTAGACTTCTAATAAAATCAAATTCATCAAGAATAGAATTAAAATAGGTCAGAGTCAACAGAACAGTTACGCTGATATATGCTGACGAAAGCTAGAGTTTGAGGTAGAGGATAAGATATTTTTAAGGATTGCTCTGATAAAGGGAGTTATGAGGTTTGGAAAGAAGGGTAAGCTAAGCCCTAAGTATATTGGGCCATTTGAGATATTAGAGAGGGTTGGTCTGGTTGCTTACAGAATAGTGTTACCCCTAGCATCGTCTAGGATTCATGACGTATTTCACGTGTCTATATTGAAAAAGTACGTCCTAGATCCTTCGCATATAATAAGCTACGAGTATTTGGAAGTCAGGGACACATTATCATATGATGAAGTTCCAATTCAGATTCTAGACCATAAGGAACAAGAACTACATACCAAAAAGATTCAATTGGTGAAAGTACTCTAGTGTAACACGTAGTTGAGGAAGTTTCATAGGAATTAGAGGAGGAAATACAATAGAGGTACCCACAGTTGTTCAATGAGACCCAACGCTAGTCAGGTAAGGGTGATGGTTTAGGTAATTTTTTAGTTTTTGAATATGAATTCGTTTAGAGTAGGTTTGCTAGTTTAAATTGTACTTTTCTAGTTTTAGGTTAAGAGTGGTTTTTGGGAGAGTTTTGATTTGCTACATGTAATCTCCCAGAAGCTTATATATAACCTTGGTATTCCTTTGCCATAAGTGAGGGTAGTTAATAATATTGGAACGGGGCCACTATGTGGGTGGCCGTCGGCTCTTTCTAGAGTTGGGTAAATATTTCAATAATTTCTAGGTGTTAGTATAAGTGTCGAATAGCAATTTCAAGGACAAATTTTTTATAAGGAAGGGAGGATGTAGGAACCGTAACCAAGAAAAGAAAAAAAAAAGAGAGAGAAAGAAAAAGAAAAGAAGGAAAAAGGTTTGGCATAGGACCAAACTATCAACGGTTTCAATAACCTAGATTTTTTATATAAGAAACCAAAAAAATTGGTTTGGTAAGTGACCAAACCGTTGACAATTTCCCTCGGGCTGAGATTGCCTAATTGAGAAGTAAGCTTAAAAATATTATAACTTTCATATATATATATATATATATATATATATATATATATATATATATATCTCCAAATTAGGGTTTCACTCTCTCACTCTCTCTTTGGCCCAAGATCTCTCCACACATGCTCTCTGGTCCTCTCTTCCCCCTCTCGACTTGCCGGTTCTCTTCCCTTGGAAAGTTAAGGAAGCTAGGGTTTCTATCCTCCGAACGTCGTGGGCATATTTTTAGGCGCAAGTAAAGGGATTAAATTATGTCAGTTATTTTTTAAATGTGTACCGATTAAAATGAACTATATGATTACAAGAATACTATATATGATTTTTTCAATGAATCGGGTATATGAAAATGTCAGTTTTGGTTATTATATATTTGTGGGAAAAACTAAAGTGAATAAGGTAATCATCTCATTTTTCCTATAAATCATATATTCGAGTTAAAGTGAACCCTAGAGATGATTATACCTTTATTTTCAGCAAATAATATTTTCCTAGGGCAGTTTATTATATTATGAAATATTACTCAAATCGTGTGGCATGAGAATGTTTATGGTCATTGCATAATTAAACTTGATGGTTTCATGGTATTATACAATGAAAGATACGGTTTTTATACGAATTATGATGTGATCAGTTTTATTTAGAATTGTGAATATGACGTTTTATACCGAGTATAATATAATCAGTTTTGTACAGAATAATGAACATGACAGTTTTATACTGAGAGTTATGATATGTCGGTTTTATACCTAGAGTTATGATATGACGGTTTATACTGAGGGTTATGATATGACGATTTTTTACCGATTTATGAAAATGACAAGTTCTATACAAAATTTATGAATATGATGGTTTTATACTAAATTATGAAAATGAGATCATGTTACAGTTTTTACTATGTAAATGATATATATGGTTAATAATCTTTGAGGGAATCGATATTATGGAAGCTTAGTACTGTAGCTAGTACGAAAGACCAGTGCAGCCACACTGTAGTAGAAGTGTAGGCAGTAGATAGACGATTTGACCTGTGAAGAGTTGAGGTACCCTCATGAGTCTAGACCAGGATGCAATAAGGCAAATCGTTCCTATATACGTACTTGCAGATGAATCATGTTGACTTAACTTGGTGGTAGGCCAGCCAAAGCTAAGTCTAGTCTTCGAACCGCACAACCTGATCATGGGGGTTTATACATGATTTTATATGATCATAGTCCAATCAAGAGGGTTCTCTATGCATATATGTTATTTATGCAAAATGGGCTATAATGAGCTGAATGTATGTTATTAGGGAAATTATGTATTTTTAGTTATACAGGTGTGAGTACAAATTTCAAATGTCATTTCACTTGAAGTTAAATATATGAATGTTTTATGATCACACTAAAATTCATGATAGCCACACACTGATGCTAATCTAATCCGTCTTACTGAGAAGTGTCTCACCCCAATATTCAACTCATTTTTCAGGTCATATAGGAAATCGAGCCTACCGTGCTACGAGGCTGGGATTAAGTCATATTGAATTATTGTAAGTGTAAATGAGACACTGGGTCACTGTGTTTATGTTTTATTTTGAGATGTAATATATAACATGGAGATACATCTGGTTAATTGGGATGGTTAGAATTTTGGTAAAATGTTTTGAGGTTTAATTATCTTCTACTGCATGTTATATTGAGTTATGGATAGGGACACTTGGAACACCCTATTTAGGTTCGGGTCGTTATGATCATGGTATCAGAAATATATGTGTAGGAAATAGCACTCCGGGCCCCCACCGAATTTGAGGCGCTACAATGAGTGTTGGAGATGTGGCTTGTATTGAGTGTAATACATGCATCAAAAAAGCATGGTGAAGCGAAGAATAAGGTAGCTGAGCTGCAGGAAGAAACCATCGATAGTTAGGTCGACGTTTTCAGTCTACAGAAGGAACATCTTTTAGTAGATAATTGTTGACGGTTTTAGTAGAATAGGAGATTTTGGATAAAGCGTTGATGCTGCTAAATTCGCTACATATGTCTCCTACATACGAGAATCTGGTTACGAATCTGACATTGAGAAATGAAACCCTGGAGTTGGAGGATATCACGAGTGCATTGTTGGGGTTCTATCAGAGGAAGAAGGCTGGCGATGAGAGTTCATAAGGTGAAAGGCTCGTGGTGAAAGCTAATCAGGATTGTGGGAGAGGCAAGTTCTGGGGCGGATCAAGTAATAATAAAACTCAATTGCAGTCCAGGAGAGAGAAGGACGTTCGATATTTTCAATGCGGGAAAATTGGCCATATAAAATGGAGTGTCTAGAGTGGAAGAAGGGGTGTTGTGATATGTAGCTAATATACTGAGTGAAAGGCATGTTCAAAGAGAAAACATAATGAAAATCAAGATGCTGGTGTCACCAAGGGAAACCATCAACGGTTTGGATCAGTTTCTGAGAGATTTTACTCTTTGTCTGAAACCGTCGATGGTATGTCTACAAACCATCAGCAGTTTGGCTGAGGAACCCAACGCAGATTTTCAAGTTTTGAATAGGGACGTTAAGTTGGTTGGGGTTTTAGATGGAAAACCTATAGGAACTTTATTTATACGTTGTTTATGATGTATTTGTATGGTTGTTCATGTCTTTGACACAAGATAGTAAGAAAAATTTTTGATTACTCTCGTGAATGTAGGCATTACCAGGGCACATAATTTGTTATGTCTTTACTATTGCTTTCACTAATATATTTTACCATTGAGTGCTACATCTGTTTGATCCTATATTACGCCGTGCAATTCATTTTCCACAACAAAATGGTATCAAAGGATTGTTGTAATGGAAAGATAAGTGGAGACCTGTAAAGGTAAAAGATGAGGACAAGACTTTATTGTTACTGAATTCTCTCCCTAATGATTATGAGTATCTCATTACTATTTTATTATATGGGAAAGATAAAGTTACTTTTGATGTTATTTATATTGCATTGATTCAATCTGAATACAGAAAAAAGTATCAGAGGGTCCATAAGAAAATCAAGGTGATTTTCTCAGAGTCATAAACCTAGAAGAAGGAATAAATCTCGAGGGAGACGTACTAAAGATGAATGCCTTTTATCGTGAGAAAGGACCTTGAAAGAAAGATTGCCCTAGGTTGCAGTAAAAAAATAAGAGCAAAGCACATTATAATGCATATATAGCCAAGCGTTATGGAAGTAAGTCAATTTTTTTTCTTATTGGAACATCTTCGAGACATTACTAGGATAAGTGGATTTTGGAATCTGGTTGTTCCTATTACATGTGTCCCAATAGAGAATGATTTTCTAGTTCTGAAACATTAGATGGTGGTATTATTTTTATGAGAAATGATAATACATGTAAAATTGGACTTACCCTAAATTATTTAATAATGAGACTACATAAAGACTGAGGCAGAAAAAGTGAGGATGAACATGCAAAAGCAACATATTCAATCATAATATTAGTAACAAGCCTATGTTCAGTGAGAGAATATTTTCCTTGAGAATACCTAAAAAAGAGAAAAAGAGTGTTGTGTATTTTCAGAATTTGATTTTTATACACACACAATTATAAAATATTTATTTGAACTATAAATGGCATACACAACATATTCACTTTTTAAAACAATACTTGTCATTGCAACTAAATAAAAGGCATATTGCATTTCATATATTTATAATGTATGATAAGCTTTCACTTTAAACTATTAGCTAGCCAGTACTAAATGAATTTTATTGCTTACCTTTTTAATTATTAATAGTCAAATTCTATAACATCAACTTTTTTGGATGATAACTACTTTGATGCCTTAAACATAAAGCATCTTTTACTTTCTATGCTTAGGTTAAAGTTGAATTACTTTATTACTTTATATAAATAATTATCTAAATACTAGAAAAATTTTTGTTTCTTATTTGCACAATCAATTTATATGAAAATTTGATATTTTTTAGTGCATATATATATATATATATATATATATATATAAAAAAAATAAAAACCATAGCTATGATGCCCATAAAAATAAATTTGTTTGTAAATATATTTTTTAAAAAAACTTTCACCTATTAAAAATTTAAATTTAACGAAATATGAGTTTTTGCACTTTTTATAATGTAAATTTTTTTTTTTCTCACAATTACATTAGATTACATGATAAAGTTAAGGATCGAAAGCAACCGAGAATCAAAATGCAAATTTTTAGATTTTAAAAATCATTAATCAAAAATACATTGATTTGTTCTTTTTATTTTTCATTTTTTCAGTTGAAATAAGTTAGAGATACATATTTTGATTTTTGAAAATTTTTCACAAATGTTTTGAAAATTAAAACTAACACAGAAAAAAAAAATCTATTTTATTACTAATTCACTATAATTTTATATTATATTCAGATTAAAATGTCTTTAAGATGGGTTAAATTTATTTTATTTATTTATGCAAAGGTTGCTTTTGGGGTTTTACTTTAAATAATTTGTGGGGATCTTATCCTATATATATACTACTACGAGTACAGAAGTCGAAAGTGGGTTTCCCTCCCGACTCCCGAAACGATGATCGAGTGCACGTGTGGATAGGTCGTATCCACGTGCACCTGTTTTACTCCTTTGAATTGATTGATTTGTCTCCTTACGTCTGTCTCCCTCCCCGATATTTCCTCTTCTTCTCATTAATTTAATCCAACAAAAATCAACTAATTTATTTGTTCCAACTGAAGAGCCTAGAAATCTAGGCCTGCAGGTCCTACACTCCTAGGGCACCTCGGCAGTTGGCCTCCTAGGCCCTAGCTTAGGGCTCCTCCCGCTTCCTACCCTACGGGCAGCCTGCAGCCCACACGGAGACGGAGCGGCTTCCTCCACCACTCACCTGCACCAATCCTCCTTCCTGCACCCTTCCTTAATAATAAAGGCGCATGCCCTACTGGCTACCAAGCCGCTAGGGCATATACCCTATGCAATGCAGTACTGGAATTAACACTGTCATTTCGCTTTCTGTTTGATATGCTCTATCCCCACCATCATTCCCAGTTGCATGCGATATTTAATGACCCTGTTTGAACGGGTTTTTAATTAATTTTTACTCATATTATTTTTTTTTTTTGGGTACGTCCCGGGTGTCCATTACCGTCAACGACGTCCGTTTTACAGTCCGTCGCATCGGCCTGTAACTAATGTCACGCCCTGTAGTATGGCCCCACACATCACAGAGGGATAAATTCAGGCGCCCAGCCGCAGGAATCGAACCCGGGGTGGGAAGATCCCTGACCTCGTGAAAGGCAACCCCTGGAGTTCGCCCTGCCAACTGAGCTCAGCCCTGGGGCTACTCATATTATTTCTCCTTTCTTTCTTTGTATAAAAAATTAAAATAACAAGCTTACCAATTAAAGCTAGGTGGCAGAGCGAGCTTCGGGCGTTTCCGCTTGACGGTGAGCCTATTCCTGGCACCGATACTACATCAGATAATACATCAATACAATATTGACTTTTACAATGTATCTTGATTGGGAGAAGCTTTATTAATCATGATAGATACTTAACTTTAGTCATTACATCTTACTTACCACCCGATAAGGTATTTGAATTTAATCAATATATTTTTATATGCTTAGTAATATATTAAGATACAACTTAATATTTAATTAATCATTTATATATAGACACAAAAATTATGTGATCATAAAGATCACCCGCAAATACATATAAGAAATTTCCAACATTTTCCTACTCGATCGAATGATTACATCTAAAAAAAATTATTTTTTTAATTTAAATTATCATTAACTATACACTTAACTAGACAAAAAACTAAGGTGAATCATGACATTTAATGGAAACTCTCTAACATAATTCCTTCCATATATAACACCCTTAGCATATATTTAAATAAGTTACAACGAGGAGGAATATGAACTCTTCAATTATGTTCATATCATAAACTAGTCCCATAGTAATTTCAAAACACCAACATCATAAACATTTTCTATCATCTTTCTGTTGTGAAAAAATGAATTGCACAACGGAATATATGATCATACAAACGCAACACTCAATTGTAAACTATACAAAAACGGTTCATAACAATTATATGAAAGCAATAATAACAAATACACAAGAAATTACGTGGTTCGGCTATGCCTACATCCACGGGACTAAACAACAACGATTTCACTATCTTCTTGTCCAAAGAACATGAACAATACATCAACCATTATAAATACATCACAATTAACGTAAATATAGAGTTCCCAGAGGTTTTCCCTCCAAACCCCAACCAACATAACGTCCATTATTCAAATTTTGAAATATGCACTTGGTTTTCCGAGCCAAACCGTCGATGGTTTGGGCTAAACCTTCGATAGTTTCAGGCCAAGAGTAAACTCTCTCAGACACTGCTTCAAACCGTCAATGGTTAGAGAGCTACCATTGATGGTTTCCCTTGCTGCTACTTGATTTTCAATATGTGAGTCACATATCACAATAATTGTTAACTTTGGTACAAGCCCAAGAGGGGGGTGAATTGGATATTTAAAAATTCTTTCCTAGGTCAGCCAGTCCAACAACAATATTACACAACCTATGGTCTGTCTATGCAATTATAAATCCAATCATTCACAATATAACATACAAGTGCAGTAAATAAATTACGAAAAAGTAAATTGTAGACACGATATGTTATCGAGGTTTGGCCAAAGTGCCTAGGTCCTCGCCTTGGCTCACCAGTACAAAGATTCCCCTATAAGCTCACTTCACGGGTGGAGAGACACCTAATACAATCAGGTCAATTAATGGAGCTGACCTCATTCTACAACTACACCTTACCAAGATAGTGCACCTAACTTTCCTAACCGGGTCTAAACCAATCCGGGACTATTCAACAGGGGTAGTCTCCCTCTTCAGACCCACACCTAGAATACAACAAATATTCAATATAAATTTTGCGTACAAGGAAATATGTTTCTCAACAAATAGATATGTATCACAATACAGTCCAGATAATAATACAAGCACAGATGATAGTAAATATGCTTAATGTTTAATAATATGTGCTAAACACTCAATCTAATGTAAATATACAGTCAAGATCTAGAGTATATTTTCAAGCAAATTTTGAAACAAATAATCAAAGTAAATCAATCACCACAAGTTTCCAAGTGTTTCAATAAGAATATTCAAAATATCTCAAACAAGATTTTTCTCAAAATAATAGCTCAAAAGATATTTGAAAGATGTAAGCTTGTGAAAAATATTTTTGCAAGTCAAAAACACACAAGCTTGATGAATCTTGCAACCAAGATGCAAAGACTCACTAGCTACAAGGATTTTCCCACACAAAGATTTATTGATTAAATCGGGGGAAAAATCCTAGCAAAAACTCTTTATGAAAAATAATAAAGCAATCAACAACAAGGAGAGTTTAAGTACTTTGAATCGCTCAATAACACTCTTAGGAAGTTGGATTTCTTAAAGGAATAGCAAAGAGTGAGTGTATGAGTTTAGTATGTGAAAGATATTATCTTTGAAAAATAGAGGATTTTTGGCTAATCTAGTATGCTAATCTCCCTTAATTTTTGCAAATGAACTCATATATATAGAGAGGGTCAAGATTATGACCGTTAGGAACACACAGGGAATTATTAAAAATGTTTTAAATGAGTTTTAAGAAATTAACCCTAATTTACCCTAATTAACTAAGGTAAAAATTAAAACAACCCGAGAGTTTCAGGCACCTGTCTCTTGGTTCGGTCACCCGAGCAAACACAATAGAAAAAGTGATTTTTGAAGTTCGAGTGCTTGAATTTAGTTTCGATTTGCTGACCAAAGGAAATTTCCATTCTGTCCGAGGTTCAGTCATCTGGACCATAGTTCAACTTACTGAATTGCCAAATTTAGTTGCCCGAGGGTAAAATGAACTGTAAGTTCAGGTACCTGGGGACGATGGAAAAGTACAAGGTAGAAGTTTGGTTGACCATGGACACTCAAGTCATTTTGAGTTCGGTCGCCCGAATCTAGGTCAACGTTTTGACCAGTCCATGGTTCGATCGACCGAGGAAATTTTACTTACTAGGTTCGGTCGCTCGAAGCCTCATGATTTTAACCTAACGTCTATTCTTTGATTTTAAATTAACCCCTAAAAATATGTGAAGTATAGTGGGGCTTTGTGCACTAAGTGTGGGAACCTTAGGTCTATCTAAGGTCATTCTAAGCATATTGTCCTACCATACATGATACAGATTATTACAGGTCATATAGTGTTACAGTCCATAATTAATTACAACCTAGAAAGAAGAATATAAAAACACAATTACAAATAAGGTACAATATTCTTTAGTCTTCTATGATATCATCATACGCCATCATGATATAACATTCTTTTCAATTCCATGCGTAGAGTGAACATGCATGCAAGCCTTAGTACAAACATCAGTGCTAAGTGTATTTGTCATTATCAAAATAGGATATGACCAATTAGGTCAACAATATCCCCCTTTTTGATTATTACAAATACTTTATGCAAAAGTGGGTATAGCCAAGAAAGGCTCCCCTTGACTATATGCATAAAAAGAATTTAAGCTCAATTGATGTTATTAATGTACCTAGTGTACCCAATTTTGCCTCTTCTCACCCTTTTGGTAATAGCAAAAAGGGTCAAGAATAAAAAATTATAAGTAATTTGGGCAAACAATGAGTAATAGTCATTTAGATACAAGAAATAATTGGAGAATTTTTCTAAAAATTTTGGCAGCACACCGTTTCAAAATAGAGCATTTCTCAAACTAAATTTGTACCTAAGTGACTAGTTTGAGTTCAACAATCATATACAACAATTTACATCCAATAACTCAAACAGCTCAGTATTGATCCACTCAAATCATCAAGTTAAGAAGATAATATGATCATGCAGCACAAAATGACTACAGGATACCAATTGTTGATACCACTTGTTAGAGATTTATGTATTCCCACAAGATATAAATTTTAGTGATGCATGAAGTGAGATACATTTAACATTTCAGAGCCATATATTTCCAAGTGAAGTGGCTCTCCCTTAGATTGGGCATTCTCTTTAATTTTATAACTTGAGCAAAAGACACAAGTGTTTTAAACTTTTATGAGCACATATCATGACAAAAGATTTTCATTTAAGTTCATTTCTTATAATTTTGACTTCAAAAAAATCCCCCTTTATAAATTTGATGCCAATTATTGTTTTGGGGACACAATTTGCCACAATATGTTGAATTTAAGTCCAACAAAGTGATTGAAGAAAAATAGAACAGATCATATTAAAAAAATATTCATGATGCATAAAGAGATGATGTTCTAAAATCACAACTTAATGTTTAGTTTTATAAGACCTTAGGATATGTGTGCAGTGAATTTGGACAAATTTTGGCAGCACTTCGTTTAAAAATACAACTTTTCCCATGAACACATGCCAATTACAAAGTATTTAAATATATGCACAAGTTTCAGATGATTCAAATTGAATTGAACTAAGTACAAGGAATTTTTAAATTCAAAAGCAGATTTAGCATGCACATCCATTTTAAAAGACGTTTGAATATTTTGCAAAAATATCAAACAAAATTCAGCGGCATGCCGTCTGTAGACAGGACACTTCCCATATGAACTTGCATAAAAGGATTCACGTAAATAGTATATCATCCAGTTTTGAGCATGCAAGAACCTAACAATTCTACCAACAGACAATACATATAAATTGCATCCGCCATGCAGGAGGCATCAATTAGGAAAACATATATACATATATAAAAGTACATGCAAGCCATCAAACCATCATATATATAAGTATAAGCAAAAGATGATCACCACATAATAGTATCTGTGTGTGTGTGTGTGTGTGTGTGTGTGTGGTGAGAGTATATAGCTTAAAAGCAAAATAAAAAAGTTGTTTAGTTATCATAAATGTATGTATGTATGTAAAGGATAGGAAAGATAAAATAAAACAGTAGCTGATCTCCAAGGCCCACCTCTAGGTCTCCCCATCATCATGCTCATCATCCTCATCACCGCTCATCTCCATCTCATCCTCGCCAACGACCTCATCATTCATCTCCCTCAGGCGTTCACCAAGTATGTTGAAGTTCCCCCTCACATCATACTAGAACTCTGTCAACTCGGCATAGAACGCATCACGCCTGACCTGGGAGGAGGAAGCTTGCTCCCTAATCTCGCTCTGAATGGAGGTCTTAAGCTTCTCAATAGATGCAGTGAGACTAGTAATGGCAGTCATGTCTCGGCATTCGATAGCATGTGGGGCTACTCCTGTGGAACCTCCTAAGGCACTGGTCCTCACTCAGGTATGGTAGGCAACCACATGTTGCCAACGAGCTCATACCCCATCAGCTTCAAGGTAGTGGAGGAGAAGGTGTCTGTGCTCTTGATCTTCTTTAGAACTGCATACGGAGTCCTTGTGACTCTCTCTCTAACAAACATCCTGAATAGGATGCCCCCGTATGGCAGTATAATCCTCTTCCCTACTGTCTTCACGTACATCCATCTCAGAATCAGTCTAAGGAGGTCTGACTTCTTCCTTGTGATCAAACACCACATCATGAAGCAGTCTAGGTATGAGACATGATCCCTAGACCCGGACTTCGACAAAATATTATAAGATATTAGGTGGTGTACCACTTTCGCCTCCAGAGTCAACGACCTATAACTGGGTGTGTGATTGAGATCAACAAAGGGATGAGACATAACTAAATTCACAAAGGTACTCACTGTGAAATCCTGCTTATTGATCCAGGTCGAGGTGGAGTCAAGACAGTCGAAATCACCTCTCTAGATATTGAACGTCTCAGCTAGATATGCATCATCGAACCGAATGTCCGTCTCAAACACCCACGAGTGGCATCCTTTTTCATCCTGCCCAATATTGGCATAGAATAGCTGCCAAGGATAGGGTAGATCCCCCTAGGCTGGAAGCTAATAAACTCATACCACCCCTAGTATCTGAACATTTCTAGTACATTATTGAAGTAGGTCTACATAAACTGAATGTCCAGAACCTTACCTAGTATGGGCTCTTTGAGTCGGAAGACCTTCTCATACTTGATCCTTCTTTCAAGCGTAAGGAACCATTGCTCTAGGGCAATTTCTGACTCCGCACGCCTTTGATCTCTGAACATGATTAGGAGAAGGTTTTTCTAAGAAATAATGGGCTAAGAATGAAAATGGAAATGCTAAAAGAGATAAATTTCGAAGTAGCTCTCAAGCACAGAGAAAAAATGAGGCTGTTCACAAAGGTAAAAATATATATAGACCACGGTTCGGTCGCCTAAACAAGCCTTCAGTAGCTCGAACCGTAATAATTGCCCAAGGCTCTGAGTTTGTTCGGTTGACTAAGCACAAGGTCAATTAGCTGAATTTCAACAATTTTCTCATGTTCTAACGCTTGGTAGCCCAAACCAAAATAGTTCATTTCGATTCGGATGGATGAATCAAGATTCGATTGCCCGAAAATCAGTTCGGTTACCCAAACCATGTTTGGTGGCCCGAACATGTTTTGAACTGAAATGTTCAGCTACCCAAACGTGGTCAACATGCTGATCAAACTTCAAGTTTGGTCGCTTGAATGGTCTAAGCTGAAATGGTTCATCTGACCGAACCATGTTGACTTTCCTTCCTTTGACCTTTTCTTGTATACCATGACCCCCTATGATTTAAACTAATGACCTAAGGATTATGGAGTTCCCCCTATTCTAATCTATTGATACTTCGAACAATTTTAAGGATGAAGAGAGACGGATTAGGTCAAAGAGAGATATATTCGAGTTTCTCTTTCACTCTCCACACTTGTTTCATTTTGATCCCTCTCCTCTTAAATGGACAATCAAACTTAGTGTGTCCCTTCTTTTTACATAAAGCATAATAGGTATGGGTATAAGGACTGGAGGAGGTACTAGCATAATGACGGACTCTTTCACGAAGTACCCCATGTACATATTTTTCCTCTTTCTATTTCTAACTCCGTTATATCCCATATCTTCCTTGTTTAAGGTCATCTTCTGTGAACCTAACAACTTATTAAAGTTGTCCTTGCCTCTAGTGAAGGTGTAGATGATCTTAGCTTGTTCTTCTACTTTCTTTTCCAGATCTTGCATTTTTAAGTTCTTAAGACCTTTGTAAACATCTTGTAGTTTAACAAACTCTTTAGTCATGTTGTTTGATTTACATTCAAGTTATGCAATAAGATGATCTTTATTATTGTCATTTGAAGATTGAGATCTTACTGCATTCAATTCTTTTTCTAATTTTTATTCTTGTTTACTAACTGTTTGAGTTTTTAAATTATTTTCCCTTTCAACAAGAAATTTTGATTCACATTCTTTCACACATGCCTCAAACTTGTTTTTCAAAGCATTGTATCTTTTATTAGCTTCAACAAGTGACTTATGAATTCTAACATATTCAATTTGCAATTCTTCATAAGTAGGCATGCTCTCACTATCAAAACATCACATGATTCAGTATCAGATGCCTTATTCAAATCATCACATGTATCATTACCAAGGTTATCTACTAACGTAGAAGGAGACGAGTTTGCCTCATCGCTAGTTAGAGCTATAAAGCATTGCTTACCTCATTCGAGATCAGTAGAGCTTGAGTCACAAGGGGTGATCACCTTTTCCTATGTAGCTGCTCCATACCTCCTTTCAAGTTCCTCTCATATCTCCTTAGCGTTGTTACATGCCATAACCTCACAGAGAACATTAGAATCTAAAGCATGCATCAAGGTGTTCATAGCATCAAAATTTACTTACATTAAGTTCTTATCATTATCATTCAGCTCAAATTCAGATTTAGGAACATCAACACAATCAATGATTTTTACAGGCACGAAATTTCCCTAATCAATAACTTTCCAGAACCTCCAATTTAAGGATTTAACAAGTATGGTCATCCTAAATCTCCATACAGCAAAATTTTCACCACAAAACACTAGAGGGTTCGTAACTAACCTTCCCTCATATGAAGGGGATACACCAGCATGAGCCATCATGATCTTTTTACTAACTAACAGTTAAGTCTAAGTAAAAAGACTCTGATACTAATTGTTAGCTTTGGTGCAATCCCAAAAGGGGCGGGGGTGAATTAGATATTTAAAAATTCTTTCCTAGGTCAACTAGTCTAACAACAGTATTACGCAACCTAGGGTCTATCTATACAATTATAAGTCCAATCATTCACAATAAAACATAAATGTGTGGTAAATAAATTGTGGAAAAGTAAATTGCGCAAACGATATATTATCGAGGTTCGAGCAAAGTGCCTAAGTCCCCACCTTGGTTCACCAGCACAAAGATTTCGCTATAAGCTCACTTCACAGGTGAAGAGACACCTAATACAACCAGGTCAATTAACAGGACTGACCTCAACCTACAACTACACCTTCTCAAGATGGTACACCTAACTTTCCTAATCGGGTCTAAGTCAATCTGAGACTATTCAATAGGGCTAGTCTCCCTCTTTAGGCCCACGCTTGGAATGCAACAAATATTTAATATAAATTTTGCATATACGAAAATATGCTTCTTAACAAGCAGATATGTACCACAATACAATCTAGATAATAATGCAAGCACAGATGATAGTAAATATGTTCAGTGCTTAATAATGTGTGCTAAACACTTAATCTAATGTAAATGTACAGTCAAGATCAAGGGTGTATTTCCAAGCAAACTTTGAAACCAATAATAAAAGTAAATAAATCACCACAAGTTTCAAAGTGTTTCAATAAGAATATTCAAAATATCTCAAACAAGATTTTTCTCAAAATAATAGCTCAAGAGATATTTGAAAAATGTAAGCTTGTGAAAAATATTTTTGCAAGTCAAAAACACACAAGCTTGATGAGTCTTGCAACCAAGATGCAAAGACTTATTAGGTACAAGGATTTTCCCACACAAAGATTTATTGATTAAATTGGGAAAAATCCTAGCAAAAACTCTCTATGAAAAATAATAAAGCAATCAACAACAAGGAGAGTTTAAGCACTTTCAATCACTCAATAACACTCTTAGGAAGTTGAATTTCTCAAAGGAATAGCAAAGAGTGAGTGTTTGGGCTTAGTATGTGAAAGATATGATCCTTGAAAAATAGAGGATTTTTGGCTAATCAAGTATGCTAATCTCCCTTAATTTTTGCAAATGAACCCATACATATAGAGAGGGTCGAGATTATGACCGTTAGGGACACATAGGGAATTATTAAAAATATTTTAAATGAGTTTTAAGAAATTAACCCTGATCTACCCTAATTAATTGAGGTAAAAATTAAAATAACCTGAGAGTTTTGGGTGCCTGTCCCTTAGTTTGGTCGCCCGAACGGACACAACAGAAAAAATGATTTTTGAAGTTCGGGTGCCTGAATTTAGGTTCGATTTGCTAACCAAAGGCAATTTCCATTTTTTCCGGGGTTCTATCATCTGAACCATAGTTCAGCTTACCAAATTGCTAACTTCGATCGCCCTAGGGTAAAATGAACTGTAAGTTCAGGTGCCCGAAAACGATGGAAAAGTACAAGGTACAAATTTGGTCGACCGTGGACACTTAAGTCATTTGGAGTTCGGTCACCCGAATCCAGGTAAACTTTTTTACCAGTCCATGGTTCGGTCGATCAAGGCAATTTGACTTTCCAGATTCGGTCACCCGAAGACTCATGATTTTAACCTAAGGTCCATTCTTTGATTTTAATTTAACCCCTGATAACATGTGAAGTATAGTGGGGTTTTGTGCACTAAGTGTGGGAACCTAAGGTCTATCTAAGGTCATTTTGAGCATATTGTCCGACCATGCATGTAACGACCTGCTCCTTTTTCACATATTTTTTTTATAAATAAATTATCATCACATTATACATCCCAGCTCAGCAGGTCACAATCCACCTGGGCCCGTGGGCACCAGGGATATAACAAAACATACAGCAGAAGCCTACGCAGCAGAAAGTATAAAATCATATACATCTCATCATGTTGTGCATAACACATACCAGAGTCACTACAATTACTATCTCACAGTATATACATCTCAAAAATGAAATCTAGGGACAATCTCCCACAAAACCTAACTGTCCCTACCAAAAACTTACCCTTCCAAAGAGGGCAAACAACTGATCTAGATCAGCGGGACTTTTCCCGCTCTTCTATCAGGGGCTCCTGAAAAATGTATAAGATTTAGGGGTGAGACACCTCTCAGTAAGGGAAATAAACTAATACCAGTGTGTGGCAACATGAGTATTCTGTGTTCTACATATACCATACATAACATATTCAATACTGTTTATCAAATATGGGAAAACATATGCATATCAACACATAGCAGAATATACTGCATTTTCATAAACATATCTCATCTCATACACTAATAATAACATAAAACAATCCTGGTAGGTTAGCTGGCTGTTGTCATGTATTACCCCCACATGATTGGGTTGTGTGGCCGGAAGGTGGGACCTGACAATGGTTGGCCGACCACTGCCAAGTCAAACAGTAGTCTGTAGGTCCGATGGGTCTACCCAGACTGGTCCGTACACCAGGGGCGATAACAGCACACTTCTTGAAAATAACCACATCGACCATCCAATCTCACACCACTCCGTACAACGGCGTTAACACAGATATCATGATCACGAGGACCATGGACACATAGCAATGGTACCGTGCAAGTGCTAGCCTAGACCAAGCCAACCAGGTTCTGATATCATATACATATACTAAAACCGTGATACATAAATATCTCATATCATTTATTTTCACATCAATCATATCATTTCACATATATACGTGTATCATGAAAATCATCGGCCCGTACGCCGGTATTACACATTTTAACATAGCACGGCCCGTACGCCGGCAAATCACATAGCACAGCCCGTACGCTGGCAAACCACATAGCACGGCCCGTACGCCGGCAAATCACATAGCACAGCCCGTACGCTGGCAAATCACATAGCACGGCCCATACGCCGGCAAATCTCATCCACATAGCACGGCCCATACGCCGGCAAATCACATATACATATAAAAATATCTCGGCCCGTACGCCGGTTTTCCATCATAGAAATCCATATCGTCCCCATTCAAAAAAAAAAACAGTATTTCACAACATTTTTATACTCATGCCACACTAAACAAATTTTCTACGTATTCAACATATCATCATTTAAACAGTATTTTCCAAATATAAATCATATATATAAATATATTTATTTTTCTTGAAACCAGATGCTATATATATATACATACATTTTCTCAAAACAAAACTAGCTTAGTTTATCCCCTTACCTGATTCTTGAAAAGCCCCTAAGAAAATCTTTCCCGTACCCACAAGGTTCTCAACTCAATACCCTGAAAATGAAAACTCGCAGAATTAAAGTTTAGTATTTTCATACGTACAATATTTTCTATAACTACCACTAAATCAAATTCGACTTAAAAAGTCTTACCTTAACTTAGGGATGATTCCTAACGTTCCCAATCAATACCCTGGAACTGAAAATTTTCAGTATTAAAGTTCAGTATTTTTACGCGTATATTACTTTCTTCAACTGTCAAAAATCTAAATATTGAATATAAAGCCTTACCTTGGATTTGCGATGAAATCCAACTTCGTTTTCCTGACGATCCGTTCCGGCAGACTTGTAGAGAACTTCGCCAGGAGCGTCGTGGTGGTTTCGGTTTGTCGATCCGGCGTAAAACTAACCCGGAATCGAAGAGAGAGAGTCGTAGGAGAGAGAGAGAGAGAGAGAGAGAGAGAGAGAGAGAGAGAGAGAGAGAATGAACTCACATCCACCAAAAATCCAATTAAATTTGGATTTTACCTTCAAAGCTTCTTAAAGAAGCTTGTGTTAATTTAATAATATATATATATATATATATATATATATATATATATATATATAATAAACCTTAAGTAAAGTAAAGTAAAGTAAAGCTTCTTTAAGAAGCTTTCATACCTTTTATATACACACACACACACACACACACACACACACACACACACACACACATATATATATATATATATACATGCTTTAATATTTATATATATATATATATTTGTTCCTTATCATACTGTTCATTTTACTTATTAATTTAATTAATTAATTTTATTTTATTATTTTATTATTATTATTATTTTTTTTTTCCGGTTACTACAATGCATGATGCAAATTATTATAAGCCATATAGTGTTACAGTCCATAATTAATTACAACCTAGAAAGAAGAATATAAAAACACAATTACAAATAAGGCATAATATGCTTTAGTCTTCTGTAATATCACCATACGCCATCATGATATAGCATTCTTTTCAATTCCATGTGTAGAGTGAACCTGCATGCAAGCCTTAGTGCAAACATCAATACTAAGTGTATTTGTCATTATCAAAACCAGATATGACCAACTAGGTCAACAATAATATCCACCTTAGCGAACATACACCCCTTAGGAGAAATTGAAAACATGAACCCATTACTCCACCTTAACATTGGAACATTAGGTTGGGACCGTCTCCCTTATAGTAACTAGAGACAAAAACCAAGTCCAAGCAAGGCTTGAACCTACCTGTGGAAGCTTCATATTCTGCCAAGAACCCCGATTCAGTTGTAGATGTTATACCTGGAGACTATACCCTAACTTCCAACAAGTAGGCCTTCCAACAATAGTAAACATAAACCCTATTGTAAACCTTCTATCGTCAAAGCCCCCTGCATAGTCTGCAACAACATACCTCACAAATAAAGGATCACTCTATTGCCTGTCGAAACACCCCATTGCACCAGCATAGGAGACCTTTGACATATCCCGATCATCACCATCCATCCTTGGGTACCGAGCGGTAGAAAAATTACATTAATTCTCCCAAAAACCACCATAAGATGACAAACAAAATCTCCCTGCAATTCTATCCACAAAGCCGCCCTAAGAAAACACTAATCTCCTAACGGCTCTGTCTTTGCAAATATTCAAACCAAGACTCTTCTTGGTTGAACCCAAAACCTTCATGTCAAAACCTTTCAACAGAGTTCCCAACTGATTAGTTTTAGTCAAATAACATGGCATCCACAAACAATGGAAACATCACCCCTTTGCATCCTATCACCCTCTTCCCCACTGAAAGTTCCACTAACTCCAACATCTTATTCTTATACAGTAACTCCATCTCCTCCACCCTAGCACTCATCCATCTATTTTTCCCTTTGTTGTGCACTGCAACTTGAAAAATAGTAGGAGCCTTGTTGGCAATGATGAATGCATAAAACACCAGAACATCAAATTTATGCCTGGGTGGTGGCCTAATAGTGCATCTAGACCCTTTGTTTTCTTTTTGTTCTCCCAAGTTAAAACTCCCTACAATATGAACCATGTCATCTCTGCCCTGAGTTTGTAACTCTATCTACATCACATGTTCATTGCTACTGCAATTGTCTGGCATTTGCTTCTCTTCCATTTCCTGAGTACGCTGCACCATGAATTTTACACCAAAAACCATGTCTCCACTGATCACCACCTTATTTGTCATTGGATCACCCAGTTTGAACCCACCTTTCCTATACCCCAGAAAGATATATTGTCCGGACATTACACCAAGCCTAGATCTCACCTCATTAGAAACGTGCACATGTGAACATCGACTCAAACTAGGGTAGTTTATCGCAAAAAATGCCCACAGTTCTACTACCTCTCTCCCATGTAGTTATATCTTTGGTGATCGGTTAAATAAGAAACGCACCATACTCACTGGCTTCACCAAGAAGTTCCATGCAAGCCCTGTACATAACTTGTCCTGCTCACAAAACTCCTTGAACTGAACTAGCATTGTGGAGACTCGAAAAAATAATAACAATAAAATAATAAAGGAAAAGGGAGAAAACCAAGGAAAAGAGGAATTAGCAGGGCCTCGTTGACGAGAAGATATAGAGAGCAGGAATTTCAGACCATTAAGGGTTCGTCGACGAACCCATTATCTTTGTCGACGAACGTCCTTTTGTGGATTGTCGACGAACCTATTCTTCATCGACGAACTCCTTCATGTGACTTGTCAACAAAGACACATGTCTCATCGATGAGGCCATGTGGAAAATTGCCTATATATAGTGAAAAATCATATTTTTGGCAAGAAACTCATATTTTCTCTCTCTTACTCTCTCTCTCTCTCTCTCTCTCTCTCTCTCTCTCTCTCTACCTTCGGCATCTCCACCTTCTCTCTTCAAATCCGGCTCTGTTTTACCCTATTTCGATGATCGGAAGTTACCATGATGATCCTGTGGTGATTCTCTACAAGATAGCTGGAGCGGATTGTCGATTTGGGGTTCTTGGGCACCATCCCAAAATCAGGCTAAGTAAGTTCTTTTAGGGTTTATGTGGTTTTTTGGGATAGGTGAACCCAGGAAAGGTGTTAGATGGTAATATACTAGGGTTTGAGTTGATTGAACTAGGGTTAATGCAATTTCAAGGTTTGGAGTTCTAAAAGTTGTAGGCGTGATTTAGGGTTTCTCTACAGGCTTCTCAAGAAACGGGTAAGGGGATAAACTAACTCAAATATTTTCAAAAAATTTATTACTGAATATATATGATATTTAATTCAAAAATTTATATACATGATTAGTATAGTTTTTGGGAACACTGATGTTGAACTGAGAAAACCCTAATATCATATCTAATAATATTTTTCAGAAAAATAGCTTTTCCCAGATAGATAGCAGGATATATATATATATATATATATATATATATATATATATATATATATATAGTAGCACTTATATATATAGTAGCACTTACTCGTGTGGCATGAGTATATATTTTACAACATCAATAGCTTGTCAAAATATTTTATGATTCCTCAGAACAAGCATATGATTTGACAATAGTTTATTTTAGGAAAACTATAAACAGTACAAAAATTATATTTTTAGTATATTATGATTATTCAGCCAGCGCAGATGTTGTAATTTTCAGGCAGCGCAGGTGCCATGATATTCAGCCGGCGCATATACCGTGATATTTATGTTATAACAGTTTTTCAGGAAATATTATCATTATAGATGTTATATGGAATTATGAAACAGTTATATAATAGTATTATGAAATATATTATATGATAGTAGAACCTGGATGGTTTAGTTTAGATTTAGAGCACGGTACCGCAGTTATCAATTTAGGTAGTGCTACCACACATCTCAGATAGAGTATGGGAGTTGGATAGTTGATTGAGTATTAAGGAAGAGTAGTGTGCTCCCTTGACATTCCATACTAGGCTAGGCATGCCAATCATACTTACAGACATATCAGTTTTGGCTTAGCATTGTAGGCCAACCATTGCTAGGTCCCACCTACGAGTCGCACAACCTAGTCATGTGGGGGTAATACATGACGTCAGTTAGCTATCCATCGTGGGTATGATTTCAATCATATATATAGTTATAGCAGATGATTTATATGTATATATAAATTTAGTATGACATAGTATATTATGATGAAACATGATTTATTCAGATTTATATAGAACAATTTTATTAGATTTGTTATACGCAATTAAACCAAGTACAAATTATATTTACTTATCAAGTACAGTTATCATGTACAATATATGTTTTTAAAACAATAATACCTATGTTGCCACACACTGATATTAATCTGTTTCCCTTACTGAGAGGTGTCTCAGCCTAACATTACAAACATTTTAGGAAACCTCGACAGACAAGTGGAGCGAGCTCCGAGATATAGGAGTTCGTTATTACTACCCCAATTGTAGGGTAAGTAGTTGAGTCGAGATGGGGATGGATTTTTGGGTATGACTCTAGGATGTATAGTCCTTTTTGGATTGTAATTATATATGTATTGGAAACAGTAAAACTCTGATATTATATGTAAGGTTAAGTATATTATGGTTTCCGCTGCATAGTTGACATGTAAGTATAAACAGGTGTATCCCCGATTTCCTTGGGGTTTGGGTTGATTTTGTATATGTTTTACGGTATCAGATTAATTAATATTATTATTATTATGTGGAAAAAAATATATATAACATAAATTTAGGGTCGTGACAATTGTGGTATTAAAGCCTAGGTTGCTAGATTTTGTAGACTTTAGTGCACAGCGAAAACAATACCAGAGTATAGGAATAAATCTTGGAGAGGATAGTAAATGGGGTAGATCAGGATTTTAGTGAGTTAATGTTGGGAAGTTAAGATAAGAACTTAGGGTTTTGTTTCACAATCTAGAAGCAGGATTTCCGTAGTGGTTTCTGTGTCTTCCCTGGGGTGATGATTTTAGGAAAGTCATAGTAAACTATTGTCGGGTTGTGTTTCTAAATTACAGGATTGAATCTTAAATTAAGAATAAGGACGTCAAGTTAATTAATGATATGAGATTTTAGTTAGATAAATATAATAGTTATGTTATGAAGATAGGGTCCTCAGATTATATTTATTATCTTTTCAGGATGGACCCTAGGGGTAGCAGTGCTCACGCTAGTGGCGATGATGGTGCAGGGTCCTCTAGTATAGGCGGCAGCGATTTAGATGCAGTTTTGCATAGTATAGCACAGTAGGTTATGACTGAGATTGCACAGAGCTCTAGGGAGTAGGGAGGCCCATGGGCAGGCCAGGGTTGCACTATAGAACAATTTACCAAAATGAAGCCCCCAACTTTTTCAGGGGGTGCAAACCCGATTGTAGCGGAGAACTAGGTACAGGAAATGGAAAAGATACAGACTATACTACGCTGCATTGATAAGCAATGAGTGTTATTTGCCACCTTCAGACTGACGGGGGAAGTTGAACGTTGGTGATCACTTGTGAGACTTTTGGAGGAGCAGATGTTGATATTATAGCTCTGACTTGGAGCCAGTTTAAAGAGATATTCTTTGATAGATATTTCTCTGCCACTACCAGAGAAGCTAAAGTGGAGGAATTCTTAAATCTAACACAGGGACAGCTGGCAGTACAACAGTATGTGGCAAAATTTATTGAACTATCCCGCTTCGCCCTATACATGGTCCCGGATGAGGCAAAGAAGACAAGAAAATTTGAGAGAAGTCTGAGGCAAGAAATCTACGAGCAAGTGGCGGTGTTGAAAGTGTAGGATTTCACTAACACTTTCTGAATAGTGTGGTGGCACTGACTATATCATATTAGCTACGGTACCGTGCTCTGAACATAATTGGTCCATCAGGGTTCTTATACCATATAATATTGTTCATATATAAAATAAAATAAAAAATTGTAATTTGATCTCATTTTCATAAAATCTGTCATATTCATAATCTTTGTAATTCTTGTCATATCATAAATCTGTCTAAATACTGTCACATCATAAATCTGAATGAATATTGTCATATCATAAATCTAACTGAATACTGTCATACCATAAATATGTCTGAGTACTTTCATATCATAAATCTAGCTGAATACTATCATATCATGATTCAATAATATTTATAACATTTCCATAAATCATTATAAAATCGTACTTGTTCCGTATCATCATAAAATATTCTAACAGGTTTATTTATGCAGTAACATATTCATTACTTATGCTACACAATTTGAGTTAATTCATAATATAATAATCTGACTTAATTTTTGTTGATAGATAATTGTAGAGTCATCTCAAGGATTTACTCAAACCCAAAATACCCAGTTTTCCAAAAACATACATATAATAATAATAATAATTCCCAATTTCCATTTCCATATATCTGAAAAGCATATATATATATATATATATATATATTCCTGTAATCACATACTACAATTTAATCGGTTAAATTTTCCAAAACTAACTCACATAATCTATTCCCTTTACCTTATCCCTGAAGTGGTGTTTAGGATCCCCAAATGACGAATTTGCTCCAGTTAAAATGTTGAGGATCGACACTAGGACCTTGAAATAACATTTATCCTTCGATTTGACTGAGTTTTGGGAGGAAATTTGAAGAGAGAGAGAAAGAGAGAGAGAGAGAGAGAGAGAGAGAGAGAGAGAGAGATAGAGAGGAGAGAGAGAGGAGAGAGAGATTTTCCTAAAAAAATGAACGAAGATCTATTATCGGCTGCTGTCCTCGGAAAAAACCGTCAACGATTTGGTTTTTAAGAAAACAACTTTTTTACTGTTTTACCTATACTGGCTTGCTAACTCAAAACCATCGATGGATTTCATGAGCTCCCCCAAACTGTCGACGGTTTGGTCTATGCCAAACCAATTTTCCCCTTTTTATTGTTGTTGTTGTTGTTGTTCTTCTTCTTCTTCTTCTTCTTCTTCTTCATATTATTATTATTATTATTATTATTATTATTATTATTATTATTATTATTATTATTATTATTACTTTTATTTTTATTTTTATTTTTATTTTTATTTTTTCAGGTCTCTACATCATCAAAAGGAGAGAAAAGAGAGAGGCATAATAGATTAGAGAGCAAATCAGAAAGAGAGAAAGTAGAACTGAGAGTAGATTAGAAAGAGAGAAGAGAGAGATCTTCAAGAGAAGAGGGAGAGCTGTAACAACCTAAAAAAAAATTACACCTTTTTTTTTCTTTATATATAAATTACTCTGATACCCCTATAATACCTGCTATAATATCTCAGACCCCAAATGGGCACTGAGGTATCCCTATACACAAATTGACACACCTATGCAACGGAAAACATAAAGTCATACACCCATATTTTCAATACCAAAATTCAATGTTTCTAAACCATATATACATATTTGCACATTGCCCCAATATCATCTACTCAAAAATACAATCCCCTGAATACAATTACCCTATAAACAAGGCAGTACAAAAGATCTCTCTATCTGCGAGCCTGATCTGTGAGTCTGATCTGCTTGCTTAACTGGATCACCTTAAAAATGTTAAATTACTAGGATGAGACAACGCTCAGTAAGAGGAAATATATTATTACTAGTGTGTGGCGACTAAGTTTCATAAATACTATACTGACAATATCTGAAACTGTAAAAGCTGGTAAATCATTATACAGTATAACTTGCATCTATCATAGTTTAAAGTATAACTATAATATTTGAGTTTTCTACTTTTTCATACTTCTAGTATCATACTATATCTACTGATATTATGTAAATTTGTATACATATACATAACTGAGATGTTTACCCTGGAAAACTGTATATCATGATTTAACCCCTCATAACAACATTGTGCGACCTATAGGCGAGACTTAATCCTGGTTGGCCTACTAGGTAAGTCAACTGTAACTCTACCAATCCTCAGCTCGGCCAAACTGTAACCTCTCCTAGGCACGAAACTTGTAACTACCTCGTCAAACCGGCCACCTCAACCCAGTCTTCTAGGGAGCCTGCAATCCCTTCAGACACGGTTAACAAAAACCATTCACACAATATCTAAGATGTGTGGTTGCACTCTGATCTATACTAGCAACGGTACCATGCTCTGCTAATTGAAGATAACTTGATTCATCAGGGTCTGATAATGTATATACTATTTCCATAGATATCCTAATGTTTTCATCATGATTCAAAAATAACCATAACACTATAAATCTGATTTGAAAATACTATAATATCTGAACTGAAATAACTGTAATACTTAAGCTGTAATTTCTGACTGAATAAACTGAATTATATAAGTATTATGGTTTTGAAATTTTGGAAATTATGGTATTCTATAAATACTATAAAATATGTCTATCTGTATATATATATACTACAAGTCATACTTCTGTAAAATCTATTAAAGCATACTCTGGTACATATTTATTGTAAATCATAACATTCTAAAAACTATTTACGTTCTGTACTATACTAATATTTACTTATGCCACACAATTACCAAATAATACACATGCTCTAAAATCTATATAATTTATACTCTGTAAACAATTACTATAATTTACTAATAAAATTCTTGAATTTACTAGCATAACATATTTCCCTTACCTAACTGGCTAGGAGGCTTGCCTCCAATTCCACTCTCACGCCCTCAGCGTACCATTCTCAAAATCCTGAAATAATACATATATACCAATTCCTCTGTAAATCACTGAATTCCATAGAAGATCTTCTCACTCATATTTCCTAAACTTGCATACCCATAATTTTCTAAACTATAATTTACTTGGGCTCCTGGAAAATATATGCTGGGGTTTTCAACCTATGCCTGTAGGGTCCCAAAAACACCCTAACCCTAAAAACATAACACCCTAATTTTACTCCACAAAACACTAGTATAAACTCATATAATACAAAATCTTAACTCAAATAAGTCTGCTAATACTGAAAATACCTAAATAATCTACTTACCATGATTTTGGGATAGTACCCAAGTTGCCCTAATCGACAATCTGTTCCTGCAGACTTGTAGATAATCTCCTCAGAATCAACATGGTGGCTTTTGATCGTCAAAATGGGGAGAAACGGGGCAAGAATGGTAGAGAGAAGGAGAGAGAACCGAGTTATAGAGAGAAAGAAAAGAGAGAAAATGAATTTGTAACGACCTGCCTATTTTACCATATATATATATATATATATATTTTCTTTCACATGAAAACATAACATTATTCATAATTACCCTATTTCCTTATTATACTGATATAAACATGGTCCACCCAGACCCGTGGGTACTAGGGACATACCTGTCAAACAACTTTGACACCTAAGTAGCAAGAAATGTAATTTACATACAACCATCCAATCAATCACAATAGCAGAGTTCTATTAAATCCGCTAATCATATATATTCAATCATCTACCAAAAGACTAGAAGTATCCTAGGGCTAATTCCCAAAATAAATCTGACCCTTGCACAACAACTCACCTTTCTGACAGGGTAGCACAATCCAACTCTACTGTCGCGGAGCTCTATCTACTCCTCTACTCAGATTTCCTAAAATGTTTTAATGCTGGGGTGAGACACCTCTCAGTAAGGGAAATAAACTAGTATTAGTATGTGGCAATATAAGTATTTTCGTGTTGTACATATAAATAATACATGAAACATAACTGAAAAAGTATGATTGTACTGAACTGAGTAAAACATGATTTGTCAATTCATAATATAACATATTGCATACTGTACATGGAAAACATCTTATATAACTGTACTATACTGAAATAACACCCATGATGGATAGTTAGTTGATGTCATGTCTTACCCCCACATGACTACATTGTGTGGCCCGAAGGCGGGATCTAGCAATGGTTGGCCGATAATGCTAAGTCAAACATAAGTATGTAAGTACGATGTGCCTACCCCACCTGGTCCCAAACTGTCAGGAGAACATCACCACTCTACACTAAAGCCACATCGACTGCCATCTCCCACACTACTAGTCGTGTGGTAGCATTATCATAATTTTGAATATATAGCTACGGTACCATGCTCCTGAAAACTAAACTATACCATACCATCCAAGTTCTGATAACATATAATATGTTTCATATACTGAACATAATTGTTTCATGTTTCATAATAATATCTGACATGATAATATTTCAAGAATTCTATAATATCATACATGAATATTGTAAGGACCCGAACCAGAATGGGTTCCTACATATAAATTTTTCAACGGACGCAAATAAATCTAAATTATTTTTATTACTAGAGCACTAATTAGCTTTATAACAAATATATGTCTCAATTATTAAAATGCAAAATTCTAAAATTTTAAAATACACAAACGTATTGTAAATTGTATTATGTTAAATTTTTATTCTACTCTACTCTTTCTACTCCCGCCTATACACTTGCTACTCCAGATTTCTGGTACGCTCCTTAAATATTATGAAATGTAAAATAATGATTGGGGTGAGACGACGCTTGGTAAGTAAATAAGATTATTATTAGTGTGCGACTAAAATGAGTTTTTATAATTTTGTAAAATAATATTTAATACAATAACTTCAAAAATGCTTTTAAAATAATTATAAATTTAAAATTTCGGCATAAAAAAACATTTTTCATCAACTACAACAGTAAAATTTTATAATCATATACTATAACTGTTAAATTAAACTTTTAACTTTAAAAATGGTAATTATAATTTTTAATACATATATATATATTTTTCCTTATACGTTTCCTTTAGATCATCATTTAAGAAAAATTAATGACCATGTTCATATAAACTTATACTTTACCTTCAAATAATCAATAACTCTGTACACATAATTAAATATGTATATACATATACTATAAAAATCACCCTTAAGCATGTTAATCGTAAGTCATGTTTATCTCCATGACTAAGTTATGCGGTCCGAAGATTGGACTTAGCTGGCTAGCCGACCAAACTAATCAACGTACATCATCATTAAGTGAGATTTTCTCTATTAAACCCTAATCCGACCTAGGTGTGCACTCAGAAGAAATCCACTACCATATAAAACCACTCTATAAATAGCGTGGGTACACTCTGATCCGTTTAAACTTTAAGCTGCGATACCGAGCATTCGTAATTTTCTATATCGTCTGAGCCATAAGGGGTTTTAAAAAAAAATATTATTATATAATTTCTACAATTACAGTAATATCATGAAACTCTCATTTTTACTCATATTTTTGTGAAATACGCAATATAAAAAAAATCAACTCATGAAATCTTTACTCATATTTTTGTGAAATATGCAACATATAAATAAACTCATGCCACACAATTTTCGTGTCAAAAATATTTTCTTGAATAGAAATTAATGTTGTAAAATACCCGAGAGGTTTAAAACATTTCTTAATTCAAAAATAAATGTAAGTATATTAAAGATAAAACTAGTATAATTAAATATGCGTAAAAATAAACTTAGAAGAATTTTATAAAACTAACTAATATAATCGAAATTTACTTACAAATAAACTAGGGTATAAATTTTAAATAAAAATCTAACATAATCAAATTTACTTACAAATAAATTCGGGTGTGAATTTTAATAAAAGTCTAACATAATCAAATTTACTTACAAATAAACTCGAGAATGAATTTTAATAAAAGTATAACATAATCAAATTTACTTACAAATAAATTCGGGTATAAATTTTAAATAAAAATTCTAACATAAACAAATTTACTTACAAATGACTTTGGGTATAAATTTTAATAAAAAACTAACATAATCAAATTTACTTACCTCTTCTTTTATATTGTGCTATGAACATAATGACTATCTCTAAGAAATAAGATCGGAAAATGTGGGTGAGTGAGAATTTACTGAAAAATTCTCTCTCTACCACTAATTCTTTCACTTACTAATTTTTCTCTTCCTTTGAAATTTTTTATGAAAAATGAAGGTTGAGAGCTTCCTATTTATAGGAAAAATTTGGGGAAAAAAAATAGAATTTGTAAAAGTGTAAGGAGATAGGTGAAATTATAATTTTTTTTAAATTAAAGAATGAGCATAAGATGAGTTAGACATGTGTTAGGTATGAAATAGGGATGGAGGTCATGTGTGAGTGCTTACCACCACTCCCCTTTAATTAATTTTTAATTAATTAATTAATTATTTATTTATTTATCTTAGTTTTAATTTTTTTTAAATCATTATTATTATCATTGTTATTATTTTTAAGCCATGATTTAGTATTTTTTTAAAGAATTAAATTCGAATTTTGAAAACTCATGTAGGCCCCACATGGTCTTGTGACACACAACTTCGAGACTCAAGTGGGTCCTATATAACTCCAACAGTTCTCATACGATTTTATGAACCCTATATATTTTCAGGACTCATGTGGACCCCACACGACTTCAGGACTTATGTGGCCCCACACAGTCTTGTGGTCTTCACATAAGATACCTATATTATTATTATTATTATTATACCATGTATTTCTACAAATTATGCTTGTCAAAACACAATTTTATGTATATGTACTTATTTACGTGTACAAACAGTGTCTATCCAGTTTATCCTATAAAATTCTATTTTGATCAGGCCGACCTCCCGGGAGCAACTGAGCCGCAATGGTCTCTAAGCACTCGCTAAGATAAGGTCTTTCTTAGGCATCAAACATGGAATCAAGGATCTTACAGAAAAGCACTTATGTATTGATATTAATTTAATGACCATTATTATTATTATTATTATTATTATTATTATTATTATTATTATACTTTAATCGTATATATATTTTTGGATCATCACATTCTCCCCTCCTTATAAAAGTTTCGTCATCGAAATTTGCTAATTTAAAATGAGTACTGTATAATTGGTTGCGCTATTTGAAAGAGTAAATTGATGAACAATTTGACTAAGTCTTAGAATAGATCGATGGTCAATTTGGCGAAATATTTTATTTTGGAAACTAAAGTGTGAATCGTCAATTTAATAGGGGTTGAAATGGAAAAGAAATTCAGAAGATGTGGAAAAAGATAATTATATATATATATATATATATATATATATATAATGAAACAAAATCTGGCCTTTAGAGCCTTAGATCAACGTCAGCGTCTATCGAAGTGCTAGCGGTGTCACTGCTGTAACGCCCTGATTTTTCGTAAATTTTTTTTTCTTAAAATCAATAAATAAATAATCACACATCATCCATAACATTCACAAATCGACCACGTCAACAATCCTACTATCATTCATACGACCTGACCCGCATTAGGTATTGGGTAAAAAGTTATTTTATTATACAACCTAACAGCGGAAGACAATATACACATATCAGTTAGAAAACAATACCCAGAGTATCCATATACACATATACACAATACTATCTCATATCCAAAAACAATACAACCCTAGGGAATCACACCTCCCTAGTCCAACCTCACCCTATATATCAGGGTCCCAGCTCCCTATGATTACAGAGCTCTACCACTTGGCCTATCTCTGTTCCCTAAAAAATTTAGATAATTTGGGTGAGACATATTTCAATAAGAAGGAATAACTTATATACAGTGTGTGGCCATATAAGTTCAATTATAATACACTTTACTTTTCAAATCATCATTTCATATGAGAAAATACACTGATATACACATTCTCATAATCATATAGATATATAACACAAGTTTTTATAAGCTTTAAAAATCATTTCTCAAAATCAATCATTCCAACACATTTTTACTTGTGAAGTTCCTAAGAATAGGGAAGATTACTTGCCCATACAGGTAACTTCTCTCTGCCCTAACACGTTATGCAACTACGAATGACCACATTTGATACCTATTAGGGCGTTCACCTTACTCAGCAAGCCCTCAGGCGGAGAGTTTCACTTCGCCTCAAATATGTATATTATCAACTCACACAATTCCATTTCTCAATTTTATCATTCTTTATTTCTAAATTTCCATTCTTTCTTTCATTTCTCATTTTAGCCAATTTTATCATTTTTTTACTTTTCGTTTTCATTTTACTTTCCGGCTCATGAGTATCCTCGGTATCAAATACCAACATCGCGTCTGTAACTCATGAGGATCTTTCTATACACGTCATGCTTCCCCCCATGGTCAAGGTTGTGTGGCCCGAAGGCTGGATCTAACCGTAGTTGGCCGACTCAGTTAGATTAAATATCATATCACATATTGCGTTTGTAGTACGACTGGCTGACTTATAACCCTGATCTAGACTCAGGGGGCGCAATAACCCTACACAATGGCACAGTCGACTGTCACGCCACACGCTACAAGAGTCCGTGTGGTTGCACTAACACCACTAGCAACGGTACCGTGCTCAATATCATAACCATTCAACAGGGTTTACCACCACATACCCGCAATCATTATGCGGTATTGACATTTTATCATTCATATTTCACGTATTTCCACATTTCTTATTTTCATATTGCAGAATTAACATTGCAATATTTTCATTTCATATATTCACATTTCAATATCAGTATTTTCAACACATTTCATCATTTAAATGATATTTTTTCAGTTCATAATTCATCTCATCTCATACTATCATATACATATCTTATTTCACAATTACTTAATATTTCTCAAAACACATTTCCATATTTTACCTTTCTTCATTTTCTCAGAGAATACATTTCTTACACATTTCACTTTCATCATTTCCTCACATTTCAATTCTCATACTAAAACACATTTCAGTATCACATATTTCACAGGGTAAATCATTAAACTCAGTTTAAAAATTTCTCAATATAATTCATATGCCACACAAATTTCATCTGATATTTATATCATAATAAATTTCAAGTAAAATAACATACGTCATTTTCACATAATTCTCAACCCATAATTTTTATAAAAAAAATGTTATAATTTATTCCCCTTACCTGACTTATTAAGAGTCTCGTTAGAATCTCAAATCCTATGCCCTTGGCGCCTGACATTTCACTCATGCAATTTGCATTTTCCCTAAAATAATTAATATATTTCTCCAAAATAATACTCATCTAACCTTCCCTAGGTTTCATATACCTCAAATTAATATTCAAACTATTATTTAATACCCCCACTTAATTTTCTGAATTTTGCCCGCGGGTCCCAAAATTACACCCGCGGCGCTCACCTGGGCCCTAAATTCCAGAAATCCTACTTTAGCCCCAGATGATCAATATTTTAGTATTTCTAAATTAATGCGGACTTATGGGTCTGTTCATGTTTTTACATCTTTATTAATACTTTAACTATAATTAATTTCATACCTAAGTCGCCACTTGGGTGGGTGGCCTAGTAGTAAGAAACCGGTCGTGCATCCATGCGGTCACGGGTTCGAATCCCCACTATACCCAAGTGGTCTCATGCCTTGGCCTTGTTTTGAGGGTAAGTGAGTTATAGCCGATGATTTTCACCCATGAAGCTATTATTATTATTATTATTATTATTTTTTACCATATTAAGTTTCATATATATATATATATATATATATATATATGTGTACTACTAAATCAAACTTGAATACTTAATGAAAATATATATATATTTCATATTTAACTTGCACGTGCTAAGATATTTTTTTTTGAATTTAAATATAATATAGTAACATTTACACTATATTTAATTACTTATAAACTAATACAAAATTAAAAATTAAAAATTTTGTCACAATATATATTCCTAAATTAAACTTGAATGTACTGATGAGAACTGAATATGTAATGTAAAAATACATATTCATATTCAACTTGTACATGCAAAAGAATTTTGGGTAAATCCATATTTCAGAATAAATCATTTGCTCATATCTATTTGTATGTGTAGCACCTCTAAACCTAGTAGGGTCTAATGTGCTATTTTTTTTTTAGTAAAAATAATAAAAACGAAAATAAATAGATCTCGTATATTATTATTTATATATATATATATATTTTAAATTATTAATGCATCTGACAATTAATTATGAATAATCAATATGGGTACGTGTTTCTATAAATATAAATAACATATTTAAATTAATTAACATGTCTTCAATAATACTACTATTTTTCTTAGAGAATATAAGATTGTTACTTGTCTTTGGGAGCTTTCACGTTAATCTCATTTCCTTCAATATTACTATCGCTAGGACCCATTATTAAATAATAATCAAATGTTATTTTAAAATCATAAATCTATTATTAACATAGAATAAACTAAAATAAATATTCTAAACTATCCAATCCTACCCAAATCATATTTTATGCCTAAGTTATGGTAAAATCTATATGCTAGAGTATGCAGAACCAATATCCTATATTCTGATACCAATTGTAAGGACTCGAACTCAAATGAGTTCTTACATATAAATTTTTCAGCGGACGCAAATAAATTTAAATTATTTTTATTACCAAAGCACTAATCAGCTTTATTACAAATATATGTCTCAATTATTAAAATATAAAATTCTAAAATTTTAAAATACACAAATGTATTCTAAATTGTATTTTACTAAATTTTTATTCTACTCTATTTTTTCTACTCCTGCCCATACACTTGCTACTCCATATTTCTAGTACGCTCCTCAAAATGATCTGAAATGTAAAATAATGATTAGGGTGAGACAAAGTTTGGTAAGTAAATAAGATTATTACTAGTGTGTGACCAAAATGAGTTTTCATAATTTTGTAAAATAATATTTAATACTATAACTTCAAAAATGCTTTTTAAAATAAATGTAAATTTAAAAATTTCTGCATAAAAAACTTTTGTCATCAACTACAATAGTAAAATTTTATAATCATATACTATAACTGTTAAATTAAACTTTTAACTTTAAAAACGGTAATTATAATTTTTAATTACATATATATATATATATATATATGTATTTTCCTTATACGTTTCCTTTAGATCATCATTTAGGCACAATAATGACCATATTCATATAAATTTATACTTTACCTTCAAATCATCAATAACTCTGTACACATAATTAAATATGTATATACATATACTATAAAAATCACCTTTAAACCTGTTAATCGTAAGTCATGTTTACCCCCATGACTAGGTTATGCGGTCCGAAGACTGGACTTAGTTGGTTGGCCAGTCAAACTAAATCAACGTACATCATCATTAAGTGAGATTTTCTTTAGTAAACCCTGATCCGACCCTGGTGTGCACTCAAGAAAAATCCACTATCATATAAAACCACTCTGTAAATAGCGTGGGTGCACTCTAATCCGTTTAAACTTTAAGTTGCGGTATCGAGTATTCGTAATTTTTTGTATCGTCTGAGTCATTAGGGGTTTTAAAAAATATTTTTTATTATATAATTTCTACAATTACAATAATATTATGAAAATCTCATTTTTACTCATATTTTCGTGAAATACACAACATAAAAAAAATCAACTCATGAAATCTTTACTCATATTTTCGTGAAATATGTAACATATAAATAAACTCATGCCACAAAATTTTCGTGTTAAAAATATTTTCTTGAATAGAAATTAATGATGTAAAATGTCCGAGAGGTTTAGAACATTTATCAACTAAAAAATAAATCTAACTATATTAAGGATAAAACTAGTATAATTAAATATGCGTAAAAATAAATTTAAGAAAATTTTATGAAACTAACAAACATAATTGAAATTTACTTACAAATAAATTAGGGTATGAATTTTAAATAAAAAATTTAACATAATCAAATTTACTTACAAATAAACTCGGATATGAATTTTAATGAAAGTCTAACGTAATCAAATTTACTTATAAATAAACTCAAGTATGAATTTTAATAAAAGTATAACATAATCAAATTTACTTACAAATAAACTCGAGTATAAATTTTAAATAAAAATCCTAACATAATCAAATTTACTTACAAATGAACCCGGGTATAAATTTTAATAAAAAACTAACATAATCAAATTTACTTACCTCTTCTTTTACCTTGTGTTACGAATACAATGACTATTTCTAAAAAATGAGATCGAAAAGAGTGGGTGAGTGAGAACTTATTCAAAAATTCTCTCTCTACCATTAATTCTTTCACTCACTAATCCTTCTCTTCCTTTGAAATTTTTTATGAAAAATGAAGGTTGAGAGTTTCCTATTTATAGAAAAATTTTGGGGAAGAAAATAGAATTTGTAAAAGTGTAAGGAGAGGAGTGAAATTATAATTTTTATAAATTAAAAAATGAGTATGGGATGGGTTAGGCATGTGTTAGGTATGAAATATGGATGGAGGTCATGCGGGAGTGCTTGTCAACACTCCCCTTTAATTAATTTTTAATTAATTAATTAATTAATTTTTTTTAATTATTAGTATTATTATTATTATCATTGTTATTATTTTTAATTCATATTTGAGTATTTTTTTAAAAAATTAAATTCAAATTTCGAAAACTCATGTGGGCCCCACATGGTCTTATGGGTCCCGCACAACTTCAAGACTCAAGTGGGTCCTATGTAACTCCAATAGTCATATCACACGATTTTATGAGCCCTATATAGCTTTGGGATTCATGTGGACCCCACATGACTTCAGGACTCATGTGGGCCCCACACAGTCTTGTGGGCCCACATAGGATACATATATTATTATTATTATTATTATTATTATTATTATTATTTTACCGTATATTTTTACAAATAATGTCTGTCAAAACACTATTTTCTATATATGTACTTATTTACGAATACAAATAGTATCTATCCTGTTTATTCTATGAAATTCCATTTTGACTAGGCCAACCTCTAGGGAGCAACTAAATCGCAATTGTTTCTAAACACTCGCTAAGACAAGGTTTTTCTTAGGCAACAAATATAGAATCAAGGATCCTACAGAAAAACACTTATGTATTGATATTAATTTAATGACCATTATTATTATTATTATTATTATTATACTTTAATCGTATATATATTTTTGGATCATCACAAATATGACATCTGCGCCAACATGAATCATGACATCTGCGCCAGTATAACATAGCACGTAATCTTGGTATCTGCTTTCTTGCACTATTTTACGTAGTATTCATAAATTCAAGGTTCTTGCACTGTTTAATAATTTTCCTAAAAACTGAAAATATATGATAATTCTGGGAAAACCTAATATTCCATTAACATAATTTTCATGATAAATAATACTCATGCCATACAGAAATGGGTAATATTTGGAACATAAAACATGTTCTAAAATCATATTTTCCGGTAACCCATTAAAATCATATCTCTATCCAACTGCGGTATTTTCCAAACATAATTATATAGTATACATATTTGCCTGAAATTAAATGTTATAAAATAATGATTAATTCTATGAAAAAAATATATTGAATTAGTTTATCCCCTTACCTGGCTTACTGAGATGCCCACATAGTTCAATCCTGAGCCCGTGATATTTACAACACAAAATCTACAATTTCTATTTTTCCAGAACATTCAACATAATTCCAACATAATTTCCATAAAACATTTTCTAGGTTCCCAATAACCTAAATAAATTGTTAAACCCCAAAATAATCAAATTATCTTGATTTTCCTGAACTATGCCCGCAGGGTCACGAAATTACACCCGCGACGCTTACCCGAGCCCTGAATTCAATGACTCTAATTCAACCTTGGAATGCCCAATATTTAACATTTTTAAATCTACAATAATTAAATAATAATTAGTCCTTTGATAACCTGCTTTAGCCTAATTTTGGGGTTATTCCTACGACGATCTCACGAGAAATTCGCTCCACTAGACTTGTAGAGAATCATCTCTAGATTCTTGTGGTGATGTCCAATAGTCAATTGGTTTTAAGATTTACGAGAAATTGAGGTAAAAGTGAGAATTGAGGCGTTACAGAATTTCTCTCGCTAAAACTCAAATTTGGCTATATATATATATATATATATATATATATATATATATATAGAGTGCTCTCCTCGTGGACTCGTCAATGAGACCATGAAGGAGGTTCGTCGACGAATACATGACTCTTGTCAATGAAATTTAGGTCCTGAAATCAGCCCCTCGGTAAATTCTCATCGACGAGACACTTGTCCATGTCAACGAGCCCAAGAAAACTGTTCGTCGACGAACGCTCTGCGTTCGTCAACTACTGAATCCCCCTTAAAATTTCCTTTTCTTCCTCCTTTCTTTATTATTTAATTTATATAATTAGCCGGGTTACTAAAGAGTAGATCAGAGAAGAGATCAGATAATAGATTAGAAAGAAAGAAGAGAGAGATCTTCAGAAGAAGAAAGAGAGAGTAGATTAGAGGAAATATTAGCGAGAGATATGAAAGAGAGTAAAGGGAGAAAAGAAAAGAAGAACATGAGAGGAAAGAAGAAATAGAGAGGGCAAAAGAAGAGAAAGAAGAGAGAGAGGAGAGCGGAGAAAGGAGAGAGAAATGAAATTCGAGTATTAGGGAAAAATGAAAAAGAAAAAATTCACTTTTATATGTAAGGATTAGTGGGCCACATGTCACCTCTGCATGGTGACATGTGGCATGCTTGGGTATAAGTATAAAAAGGGGTGACATGGCCTCATTTGGACGGTCTGATGTGTGTTTCTTTGAACGGTCCAAATTATGCAACATCATCAATCCTTAACTTTTCCCTGGGCAAATTAAAAAATGCAATGTGGTAGGGTGACGTTAATATCATGTCACCCTTTGGAAAAATAATAAAAATAAAATTAAAAAATTAAAGTGGGCCACGTGTCACCACCATAGGGTGACACGTGGTGCAATTTCGTCCAAGCTCTTACGGCCGATGTGGCCACATTTTGACCATCTGATTTGTGTTTCTTTGAATAGTCCAGATCGTGCCACGTTAGCAATCCCTGTCATCCATTCAGAGCCACTCATGAGCTGACACGTGGCAGGATGATGTCAGCATGACATCACCCTACTACAGTAATTAAAAAAAAAAAAAAATTGCCACATGTCACCATTCTATGTTGACACGTGACCGCCACTTTATAAACCGGTTGACTCGGTTTAGACCGGTCAAACTAATATGTTTCTAAACTTTTTTTAAATTAATTAATTAATTAATTTTATTAATTTAATTTTTAATTAGTTTTCTAATTTAAAAATAATAAAAATTCTAAAAAATAGGAAAAATTCAAAAAAATCAGGAAAAATATTTGGAAGGTAAAAAAAAAAAGGAAAAAAAAATATTTTGGGGCTATTTCAAGTCGGAGTAAATAAGGAAAAGTCTTTAAAAATTCTAGAAGCTTTTAGAAAAAATGTTTAAAATTTCTTTAAAAAATTTCTAAAAAATTTTGAAAAATTTGGGGATGTTTTGAAAGATTCTTTTGCTTATAATTTGACATTTGTCCCCAATTTTTGTTTGTGTGTGTGCTTATGATTTAAAAAAATTCAATGAGGTATTTTAGACCTCACATGTGTTAGCTTAGAGCGGGGTTTATCTAACAAGATCCTCTCCTTTGGAGGTCTTATTAGACATTATTAAATCGCACCGAGATTTTTAATCACCTTTTAATTTTGTTCATTTATTTTTTTATTTATTTAGTTATTTATTTGTTTGTTTATTTTAAAAAGGAGCTAATTAAAGGTTATTGAATTCAATTTGAGGATAATTCATAACTAATTAGGTGATGTTTATTGAACCGGTGTGTAGGAGGTGCTAATATCTTCCCCTCACATAACTAAACTTTTGATCCCAACTCTATTAAAAGTAGATCTAGACTAGTGGTTCCTTGACCTAGAGTTAGTTTAGTGACCAATCAAATAAATAGTAATTATGTGTTCTAACCGCAAATAGGAAAATAGGTTAGCGGCGACTCCAAATCAAAAATTTCAATATCATATATATATTCCCTCACGGTCCCGGGCCCTGTCTCCGAAACGTCACGACAACAAGATCCCCTCGTTTAGATGTCCTATTAGACATTCCTAAATCGCACCTTATTTTATATTTATTTGTTTATTTATTTACATATTTATTTATTTATTTTAAAGAGTTAATTAAAGACCATTTGATTCAGTTTAGGTATAATTCATAATTAATTAGCTACCGTTCGTAGAACGGGTGTATAGAAATGCTAGTACCTTCCCCTCACATAACTGAACTCTCGATTCCAACTCTAATAAGTGTAGACCGAGACTACTGGTTCCTTGACTTAGGAGCAATCTAGAGACCAATTAACAAGTAGTAATTAGATGAACTAACCACATCTAAGTAAATAATAGATTAGTGACAACTGCATTCAACTTATAATATTATTATTTCTCACCATTACAGACCCTTTTTTCAGGACGCTGCGGCTGGCGCATAGTTTCACAACAATTGTATGTGTATATATAAACACTTCTTGAACAATTAACCATGTATACACACCCCTAAAACATTTTAGAGTTTTTTGTTTTAAGCAATCAAATCAAAATTATCTCCCACATTTTCTCAAATTCAAACACCCCTCCCCCCAAAACCCCTCTTCCTTCCTTTACAAATGATTGCAACCTTCAATCATATATACCTCACCTTGAAATTACATTGCCATGTAGAACTAACTAGCAGCAGCATCATGGATCTAACCGATGAAAGCATAAATGTGTGCATATAGTAGGACGATAGACATACATATGAATTTAAAATTTTGGGGATTGTGAATCACACATAAAATTTTCCTGAATTGTGTGCTTCCAACCAACAATAGGAAAGATTCTTTTAGCTTTTGGTTGGCTCCACTGCACCCACCCCACCCCATGTGAATTAAGGTCCCCCATTGCATTTTGTTTGATGCTTAAGTGCTTGTCTTTGCTGTTGTTTCTTTCATTTCATTCTTCTCTGCACATTCACTTTTCATTCATTTTTTCAGCTGGTCGATCCACATTAGGCACACTTGTGCTTTAAAGAAAAAGAAAGAAAAGTGTGCCGAAGGGCATGTGAAGTGGTGCCTGGCTGGCCAAAATGGGGATCATATTAACAGAAGCTGCTATGCCCAATGGCCTGTGGGGCTCCCGGAGGGCACTGGTCCTAACTCCCCACAGCCAAACTCCACGTTCTCCTCTCATGGGAATATCGTAATCGTCCTTCCTACCATGACAACTACCCTTCGATCTCCAAGCTAGCTAGCTAGCTGCTTAGCTAGTGCTAGAGTGGTGTGAACCATCCGTATGTGTTGAAAAATATTGGTTGAACAATCAAAAATAGCTAAGATACCCTTTAATTGGCTCAATTTAGAAAAGGCGCAATGCTCTTGTTTCGCATATTCTTAGTGAAAATTGCTTATTACGAAAGCGTAGGATATATGAGGATAATTTTTTTTTTTTTTGAAAAAAATTTAGAAAAGGAAAGAAGGCGTGTTTTTTGTCATTTTAAAATGAGATTTTTTTATCGTGCAGCGCGGCAATATGGTGATATTATTATGTATTATTCAATTATGTATTATAATGTATTGTCATTAATTGAAAAATAATGAGGATGGGTTATTAATTAGAAAAATATTTAGTAGAACCGTTAGTTCAATTAATAGTCACATATTATTTATCATGTATTACAGTATTTATTTTAATTCAAAGATAATAATAATAATGAAATAGATTAATAATCGACACTTCTTTTTGGGAACAAGTAGACAGTAATTATAACTTTTAATTTTGTTTTAGTTTAACACTTATTACCGCCACTTACTATTTAAAAAGCACATTTTTAGTTCAATGTTAATCCATAAGTGCTTTAAAATGATTAATTTATCACGTCTAAGTTAATGACTTGCCTAAAACTTAGCCTCATTGACAAGCTACTATCTCAAGTGTGAACATATTTTAATTAGAATAAAAGATATTAACTTCTTCTCAAGTTTGATAAAAGATACGAGTCCTTCCTAAGATTTTGAAAATCTTAGAGACCTTTAGACATTTGATCTTTAGAACACTCATATACCATAATTATTTTATTTTTTGGTCCAACATATGCATGAAAACGCATAACAATGGATAGAAGTTAATTGATCATTTGTACTCTTTTTGGGTGGTTGGGGGCAGTGAGGGTAAATTACACAATTTTGATTGGAAAAATGTATAACATATAGTTTTAATTATTATTTTTTCTAAATTATCACATAATTTTTGTGAAGAATAATTGGGGAAAAGTTTGCTATGCCATTTCATGTCTGTCAAGATAAAAAGGACACGATATTTATTTTTTTAAATTATTTAATTGATGATAAATAAATAAGAAGAATATATAATCAAGTATTCTAAAATCAAATGCCAGTCAGATTTTTTAAAATTCCAAAAAACCATACTCTTTTACTTTTTTAATAAATGTATGTTCAATAAATAATAATAATAATAATAATAATAACCCGAGGGTGTGGTTCAAGTATTAGTGCGGGCTATGGGAGTGTCTCTCACGATATCAGGTATTCAAACACTCTCGAACTCGTTTCCGTCCCTAGATTCCTAAAATTTCCCTTTATTTGGAGTTGTGGGATTGGTTTCAAGAGGTGTGAGATTAGTCACGTGGACCGTAAAACGGATACGTGGAAACCCGGTGCGTAATCCAAAATAATAATTATAATAATAATAATAATAATAATTCTTTGCATTTCACACTCACGAAATTGGAGACTGGCCTACTTAATTACAAACATTCTCAGTCAATGCTGCAGTGGTAACAAAATATTCCGAGGCCATCATAGCTACTCAAACTAACAAATATTAATAAATTAATAAAATAAGTGGTTGTTAATCATATCCCTAATAAAACCTACAGGATAGCTTGGGAAAGAAACCCAATATTAATTTTGATTCTCTCTCTCTCTCTCTTAAAAATAATAATTAATTTTAATGTTCAATGCACCAATAACATGGAGGCCATTAGAAGGTGGTGCAAAGCAAGGTGGAGGTATTAAGTTAATCGCGGTGATCTGATGCCTTAATGATAATCGAAGTTAGTTTATAGTTTCAATTAACAATTTTTTTTTTCCTTCAAATTTCTATCTTTGGATTGCTAGCATGTGGTAGATGCCTGCTAACCCACCTACCCACATGCTCCTCCGCAATATTAAACTCTCTAACCTTTCAATTCATATATATAATATATTAAAACGTACAGGAATATTAAGATAAGATGCTATAATTAATTACATGATCATCAGTCGTAATATAGTAATCATATATATAATAAAGTGCATATATTATGCATATGCTACACAGTTCCCAAACCACAGGAAATTGCTGCTTTGACTTCCTCCAAATCATTAACTTTTTGACTTGAATCATTTAATTCTTTCTTTATTGAAAAAGAAGAAGAGCAAATTGAAGGAGTGTGTTTGCATTTCGCAGTATACGAGTAGTAATTATTAGGTCTAATAATTACATTGGTTTGCATCTTGATCAGTACGACTGGGTTTCAAGTTAAAATTAAACTACATTATTAAGTTAATTCTAAATGAAATCTGCACAACCCGATTCATGCAGCTCATCGTTCAGTCATATATATATATATATACATATAATATTAACAGTACATGAAATTACAGTTTTATATGAGAGAAACCTACTGTGTTTGATTTCTCAAATCTTAATCTTAAAACTTCGACAGGATTTTAGGCAGTAGGCAGAGAAGTCTTCAGTTCCCCCGCGCATGCTTAATCATTCTCATTGCCTTAGTGTAGTGCATGTTAACATGAATTCAAATTTTTATGCATGCATTTCTGTTTTTTTTGGGATATATAAAGAGGAAGATTAATTGAAACTTTTGAATTCATCATGGATCCCTTCGGTCAAATAACATAATTAACCAAATCTCTTGGGGAGCTACCTCGATCCACCCAGTGAAGAAAGTGAAATATTCAACTTCTACATACACATTTCATGATTGTGTTCACTAGTCAAGACCCACTACTGATTACCGTCCCCTAATTAAAGGTCTGCCCATTTGCATGAAAATGAGCGGGATGATTCAGAGTTTGACTACCAAGAGTAGTTCATATTTAAAGGCTTGTTTTCGGGGTTTTGCACTAATTAATTAGATGCCTTTCTTTCTTTCCTTCTTTCCTTTTAACTTTCCGTCTTTCCCCCACTCGATGCCATATGCTCCAATTTTTCACTAAACGAAAATCATTAATAACCCATTTGCAAAACACGCATACCCTGAGCAACATGGAAGCACCTTAACATATATATATATATATATTTGCATTGTTTATTGTTATTATCATGCAATATTTTGAAGAGATACTGATAATGCCTGCTAAGCTGCATCCCATATTTGTTTTATTTTATTTTATTTTTTCTTGATTTGCACCTCCACATGCTCAAAGCGGAAATGTGCATGCGCATTTATATGATACCAACCTCATTTCATTTCAATACTAAAAAGCTTGATTAATTTAGCACTTTTTTTTTAGAAAACTAATAATATAAAATGACAGAAATCTAGATACAAATAAAAAATACGAATGTTAAACAAGATTCATAAACAGGCTGAGACACGGATATCTTGTTCTCTTTAAAAAGATTCAAACCCTCTGCGGTTATTTAGTTTAGCCCACAAACCGGTGCAGTAGAGCTCCTCAAGACCTGTCTCTCCCAGGATACAATAACCCGATTTGAATAATCGTACGACTCACTCTAATTCTGTACAAACTGAGGAGTCCAAAGCTCCACTAAAAACACCTTTCTTTACTTGCCAAACTCTCTAAAGTCAAGATGAGAATTATATGATGAGAATGAAGAGAAGAAATTGATGTATTGTACTAATACTTCAAGGGTCTATTTATAGGCACAAAATGACCCTTCATTCTCCATGTACTTAATAAATATGATATGTATATATTAAGTAAATACATACTTAGATCCAAGGTAAATTCATATAATTAATTATGCATTTATCAAATACATGAATGAATGACCATACATAAATGTTGATGTATCACCCAATCCAAGGTACATGATTCTTTTCCAAGATAACAATAAAATGATATAATAATATTAAAATACACCAACAATTCCCCCCTCATTTTAATATTATGTATGTACCATGCATGTAAAGAGTTTAACAATCAAAGATGAACAATTATGCATAATGTAGGTATGCTCTGTATTGAACCTTCACATAGTGAACAATAATCTTTACTCCAGAATCAGTAGTGGTCTTAGACGTGAACTATGACTGCTTAAGGGAGATAAAGTATTACTGCTCACACATAATCATTCAGGTGTTCATGTGAGCTTTAATAGCCAGCACGTTTCGACCTTGTGCTAAATCCGATTTCATGAGCATATTTGAGAATAAGCCCAATTCTCATGGAGAACGACCCCACTCTCATAGTCACATAGGTGAAATCTGTTAATGGTACTCCTGTAACTCTAACACCCCACTCATAAGAGATACAAATTATCATTAAGAGTTTTAAAACTCAACCTCCTCCATTACAACATAAATGCACTTACACCATAGGAATGAGTAAAAAATAATAGTGCATTTCTTACGACCACCATATGATTCGTTCTTCCCATTGAACCCAATTACAGGATCTCTGGTCCTTGGGTTGGGTATCCTCATACGTGGTTCATGATTTTATGGGCTTTAATCCCATCCCCCTCAATGTATTCCAAACCATTTCTCTTGCTAAGGCCTTAGTTAATGGATCTGCAAGATTTTCAGAAGATTTTATATAACTCACATCAATTATACCACTACTCAAATGTGATCTCACAATATTGTGTTTTCTTCTTATGGGTCCAGGTTTACCGTTATAATAAGGGTTGTTCACTCTACCAATTGTAGCAGTACTATCACAATTAATTAGGATATGTGGCATTGGTTTTTCCCAAAATGGGATTTTATACAACATATCTCTTAACCAACTTACTTCTTCATTAGCCGATGCTAAAGCAATAAGCTCGGCTTCCATAGTTGAGTTAGCAATTATTTTTTTGTTTTTTAGATTTCTAGCAAACAGCACCACCACCTAAAGTAAAAATATAACCTGTGGTAGAGAGAGAATCACCTGAAAAAGTATTCCAATTAGCATCACAAAAACCTTCAAGTACAGCAAGATACTTAGTAAAAAATAAACCATAATTTTTTGTACCAACTAAATATTTCATTACACGTTCAAGAGCATTCCAATGTTCTTTACCCGACTTGCTAAAAAATCTACTAAGTATACCTACTGCATATGCAATGTCAGGTCTAGTTAAATTAGTTACATATCTCAGGCTACCAATAATGCTATTATATTCCTCTTGATTATCCACTTCGTTTCCATTCTTAATAGGAAATAAGTGATTACTTGAATCAAAAGGAGTAATAACATGCTTGTAATTATTATAGCCAAATTTATTCAAAATTTTTTCAGTGTAATGCGACTGATCAAGAAATATGCCATCAGTTGATCTTGTAATTTTCATGCCTAAAATAATATTCGCCCCATTTAAATCTTTCATCTCAAAATGTTTTTTGAGCATCGTTTTTGTTTTATTTATGACATGCAAATTCGAACAAAAAATGAGCAAGTCATCCACATAGAGGCTAATAATAACATGTGAATCTTCCCAATATTTATAGTAGATACACTTGTCTGACTCATTTGATTTATATCCATTCTCAACCATGCAGGAATCAAATTTTTCATGCACTATTTTGGTGCTTGTTTTAAGCCATTAAGTGACTTAATTAACTTGCATACTTTGTTTTCTTGGCCAGGCTCTATAAAGCCTTTGGGTTGATCCATATAAATTTCTTCATCTAGGTCCCTATGTAAAAAAGTAGTTTTCACATCCATTTGTTGAATTTGTAGATTATAAATTCCTGCAATGACAATTAACAATCTAGTGGATGTACTTTTAGAAACCGGAGAAAAAGTATCAAAAACATCAAAATCTTTTTTTTTTTTAATAGCCATTGGCTACAATATGAGCCTTATACTTGTCTATTGACCCACCCGATTTGAGTTTCTTTTTAAGGACCCATTTGCACCTGATGGTTTTACAACCTGATGGTAATCCTACTAATTTCCAAGTTTCATTAGAAATTAGAGATTCTGTAGAGACTCAAAGAATTTTCGTAATTAAATAATAAGAGAAAACGAAATTTTAAAGGATGTCTGCAGGGTCTCATCGACGAGCGCAGTGCGTTCGTCAATGAATAAGCTTTTTGGGATCATCGATAGGGACATTCATCTTGTCGATGAGAAGTTACCAAGAGACAATTTCCCAGGGCCTGAATTTTGTCGACGAGGGGCAAGCGTTTGTCGATGAAACTCCTTTTTGGACTCGTCAACGAGGAGATGTGGCATATCGACGAGGCTACGTGGACAAGCATTTCTATAAAAGAGCAAGAACTCATTTTCGGCGAGAGGAACATGCAAAAATTTTCTCTCTTTAACTTTGTTTCCCTCTCCTTCTCTCTAGAAATTTGGCCTCATTTCATGCTGGTTCGACGATCCGAAGCCGCCACGCTACTCTTGGGAAGATTCTCTTCATATCCACTGGAATAGATTGTTGGTTAGGCCAATTGGGGCATCATCCCAAAATTTGGGTAAGTTAATTATTTTAAGTTTTATAAATTATTTGGTATTTTTGGACTGAGGAGGTGTAGTAGATGAAATAATATTGAAGTTTTGCTGGAGAAAAATGTGAATTTCAGGGTGTTGAGCTGGGAACACCACAAGTGTAGATTTAGTTAAATTTGTTGGCTTTTCAATAGCCAGGTAAGAGGATAAATTAAGTCAGTATTTTCATGAAATTATTTATTATTATTCACCTTTTATTTCTATAAATTTATGTATGTTATAGAACTAGGTTTAGAAATATTGCTATTAATAGGAAAATTATTTTATACATTTTAGTAGGGGATATGATTTTTGTGCAGATCTTACAATTAGAACATTATTTACTTTTGTGTGACATGAGTATGAAATTCTATGATTTTATGTAATATCAGAATATTATGTTTTCAGAAAAAGCATATTATCACTGTTTTTAGGAAGATATTAAAAATGGTACGAGAACTATGTTTAAAGTATGATGTTGAAACAAAACAGGGATTCTAAAACTTTGTATGTTAAAATATGTTGGCGTAAGGGCTGTGGTTTTACATGATATACTATACTGGTGCAAGGGCCGTGGTTTTACATGTTATACTATGTCGGCGTAAGGGCCGTGATTTACAAGATATAATATACTGGCGCAAAGGTCATGGTTTACATAATATGTTGTGCAAAAGTTCATGAAAATATTGTTACAATTGGTGTATTCCCAAGAGGGTGGGGGGGGGGGTGAATTGGAATTGAAAACTTTTTCCTAGGTTTGAATGAAATACTCTTATACAACAACCTAGGGTCCTTCTATGCAATTCCAAATGCGCCAATAATGTAATATGCGAAAATTTAAATCAAACGCATCATTCACTCCAAAACATATATATGCAATGAAGATAAAGTGTAGAAATATAAACAAGGAACACGATATGTTATCGGGGTTCGACCAACTGTGCCTAGGACCCCACCTCCAGCTCACAAGCCCGAGGATCCACTAATAGCTCACTTAAGGGTGGAGCAACACCGATTACAACCAGGTCAAATTAACACAGGGCTGACCTTAACCTTAACCAGGTCAATTAGCGGGGCTGACCTCAACCTACACACCTTAATAGGATGATGCACCTAGCTTTCCTAACCAGGTCTAAGCCAATCTGAGACTATTCCGGGGCTAGTCTCCCTCTTCAGACCCGTGCCTGGAAATACAACAAATGTGTATTACAATCAAATGGTATAGTGATTGTGCTTTCGTGTAAAGTAGATATGTACCCAAATACGCACAATAACATACATCACAATATAATTCAATATGTAAGCTCAATGTGGTCTAGATGGTTCAACTCTCAAAATTATTTTCTATATGTGTAATGCGTACGTGAGAATGACAAACAAGCAATCTTTGTATCACAAGATATTCAGCAAATAAGTTCACACAAAGATGTCAAGTCTCAAGTATTTCAATCAGCAGGATGTCTCAAGCATGCAAGTATCAAATGATGTATATGCTTGGTTTGCAAAGGATGTATAATCTTTGTTTTTCAGCAAATGATATATATGAGTGAGTAAATATTGCAACAAGGATCACTATCACACAAACAAATACCTCTTCAAATATTTTCCAAGATAAAAGCACAATAGATATTTGAAAGTGTTTGAAAAGTCCAAAAACAAATACAAACTTCTCAAGACTTATTAACAAAGTCCCCTAAGAATACTTAGGTTTAGCTTTTAACAAAATTATACCAAGCAACTAGAGCAAGGAGAGCAAACCTATGGAAACAAATACTCAATCCACTTACGAATGATGTAGGCACTAATAGATAGTAAGCATGAGTGAATGAGGCTAAAAAATGAGTAGTATAGGCTTTTGAATTTTCAGAGAGTTCTCCCCTAATCAATGTAACTAATCCCTTGTCATTTTCACAAAATGATCTCATATATATAGGTATAGGAGAAAATATGACCGTTGGGGACCTATTGGGTATTATTAGGGAAGTTTAATGATGTTTAAAGCATTTTAACCCCGTTTAAAAAATATTTAATCACGATAAAAATCAAGGCAACCCGAGAGGTCCAGTCGACCAGAACAAGTTCGGTCAACCAAGTCTCAAATGGTTCGGTCGACCAAGAGAATTTTGAACTGAATGGTTGGTCGACCTAAAGTGCCTTTCCAAAGGTGATTTTTCATTTTTACCGAGATTCGGTCGACTGAGCCAATTTGAATTGGCTGGTTCGGTCGACCAGACCGCTACAAATATTCCCGAGGACCCTTGGTCGACCAGGTCGTTGGAGTACAAAAATGGTTCGGTCGACCAGATGGTCAAAATGTTGACCAAAGATGGTTTCGATTGATCAGGGCATTTTGAACTAAAATGGTTCGGTCGAACGTGATGATCGAAATATTGACCAACGAGGGTTTCGGTTGATCGGGCATTTTGAACTGAAATGGTTCGGTCGACCGGGACCTTGGTCAACATTTGACTCAGGTCGAGTTTGGTCGACCAGGCCAAAATGAACTATGTTGGCCGGTCAATCGAAAGTGCACCAAGTGTGCATTTTAGCCCCGTTTCAATACACATTCACCCTATTCAAGTGCCTAACATACATAGGTGCAATGGTGAGTGTCCTAGGGTCATTTATGGGTCCTTTTGAAGACACCGAAAAAATCCGGTGTCGGTCGACCGGTGTTTCCTAAGGTTTGTCTAAGGTCATTTTCATTTTGAGCTTACATATTAAGCCATGCAGGTGATGCATGCAATTATTACAATCAAAGCCCTATTTACTATTACAGACCTTTCCTACTTCAATATTACAAACCCGAATATAAATTACAACAAATTAATTATATCTAGGGTCTTCAGAGTCTTCATTTTCCTCCAGGTCTCCGAGTGCAGTCATAGGATATTTTCAAGATAAACCTGCACATCAACTCGACAGTCATTAAATACCTGAGTATTTGTTATAATCAAAACAAGGTATGACCCATAGGGTCAACAAATATTATCATGACATATATTATTATGAAACAGTTATGTATCATTATATGAAACTTACTATATCTTATCAGAACTCGGATGTCTTGGTTTAGGCTTTCATGAAGCACGGTACCGTAGCTATATGTTCACGATCATGTATATGTTAGTGCTACCACATGTCGTATGGGATTGTGGGAAAACGGAAGTCAATGTGGTTTCATGGTAGCGCAGGTGTCCCTCTGGCTATCTGGACTAGGAGGAGTAAACCCATCGTACTTACAAACTTATGTTGATCTAACATGGTCGACTAACCATTGCTAGGTCCCGCCTTTGGGCCGCATAACCTAGTCGCTAGGGGGTAAGACATGACACTAACCAGCTATCCATCGAGAGTGTTATTTCATGCAGTTATATAAGATGATTTTCATGTATAGAAACTCACTGTGTTATACCATGTTATGATAAATTATGTTTTATCCATTTATGATCTAGACAATTTTACCAAATATGATTTATGAACTGTTACATATATAACACAAAAATACTCATGTTGCCACACACTGATGTTAGTTTATTTCCCTTACTAAGAGGTGTTTCATCCCATCTATATAAAAATTTCAAGAAACCTAGATAGGAGAGCGGATAGAGCTCGGTAGCATTAGAGGTCGATTAATCTACCGTGTTAGATGGGTAAGTCGTTATGCTAGGTCTGATGGATTTTTGGGTTATGACCCTAGCTCACTTTTTGATCTTTTTAGGATGTTTGTATATGTATATGACAGGTTTTGTAGAATTCTAATATTGTGTTTGGTTGGGTGGTTTGATTTGTATATGATGTATGTTTTCCGCTGCTTAGGTATTAAAGGTGTATGACAGGGTTACCCCTTAGTACCCACGGATCTAGATGAAATATGTTTATGGTTATTATGGATATTTTTATGGGGGGAAAAATTTATATGGTAAAATAGGGAAGTTATTTCAGTTTGGTATCAGAGCCTAAGTTGTTAGGTTCTGTAGACTTTAGAGTGTAGCATAAAATATACTAGAGTATAAGAAAAGGATTTGAGGTTTTGTTCTGCAGTTGGAGGGAGGACTTCCGTGGTGATTTCCGTGTCTTTCCTAGAGTGACAATTTCAGGAATGTTATAATAAACTATTGTCGGGTTATGTTTCTAAAGTGAAGGACTGAATCTCGAATTAAGAAAAAGGATGTCAAAATAGGGGATTTTGGTTAGATGAGTAAATTATAAGAATAGGATCCCTGATCCATGTTTATTGTCTTTTTAGGATGAACCCTAGAGGAAGTAGTGCCCATGCGAGCCGTAGTGATGGTGTAGGGCCCTCGAGTGCAAGCGGGGCTAATTCAGATGCAGTACTATGCAATGTAGCTCAGCAGGTTATGACTGAGATTTCTAGGAGCTCTAGAGAGCAGGGAGGCCCGTCTGCAGGCCATGGATGTATGATAGATAAATTCACCAAGATAAATCCTCTAGCATTTTCAAGAGGTGCTGATCCTGTAGTCGCTGAAAATTGGATACAGGAGATTGAAAAGGTTTTGGCAATATTGCAGCGTATGGAGGAGTAGAGGGTCCTCTTCGCCACCTATAAACTAACAAGAGAGGCTAAGAGGTGGTGGGTTCCTGTGAAACTCCTGGAGCAACAGAGGACAACACTAATAGCTATGACATGGGACCGATTTAAAGAATTATTCTTTGATAGATACTTTCTAGGCACTATTAGAGAGGTCAAAGTGAAAGATTTCCTGAATCTGAAGCAGGGACAACAGTCAGTCTAGCAGTATGCGGCGAGATTCATAAAGTTGGCCCGCTTCGCCCCGTATGTTGTTCTTGATGAAATTAAGAAGGTGAAACAGTTTGAAAGAGGATTAAGGCGTGGAATATATAAGCAGTTAGTAGTGTTGAAGATACATGATTTTTCTGAGTCGGTCGATAGAGCAGCATTGGCTGAGGCTAATAAGAGGATGGATGAAGAGGAGCAAGGACAGAAGAAGAGATCTATGCCTTCAGGCTTCCAGAAGGGATCTAGGCAGGGTTAGTGGAGGAGAGGAAACTATGGAAGAGGACAGAGGTAGGAGACTGGAGGTCGTGGGTTTCAAGCGGTGCAGAATTTACCTGTCTATCAGACTTGTGGAAAGAGACACTTGAGAGAGTGTTGGGTGGGGAGAGCTGCCTACTATCACTGTGGTAGGTTGGGACACCTGGTGCGAGATTGCCCTGCACCACCTGGTACCGCTTCTGCTCCCATACCTTACCGAGGAGGCTATCAGGTGCCCCTTGGAGGCTAGCAGATGAATGTAGCTCTGATGAGGGTCTATACTTTGACTCCTGGAGATGCCGAGACTGCAGGCGATGTCGTGACAGGTACCTTTAATGTTTTATCATATCAAGTAATTGTCTTATGTGATTCAAGTGTCACCCATTCCTTCGTGTCTACGACCTATGTTAAATTGTTTGGAAACGAGACCGAGTTATTTGATGTAGAGTTGTCGATTGCTACTCTGACAGGGTCAGTGGTGTAATTTCGTAGGGTGCTAAGGGGTTATCCAATAGAAATTCAAGGGAGAGTACTGCCAGTTGACCTTATTAATCTTAATATGCATAGATTTGATGTAATACTGGGTATGGATTGGCTGTCAACTAACTACACTAATATTGACTGTCATATGAAAGAAGTGATTTTTAGACCACCAGGGAAGTAAGAATTCAAATTTGTGGGATTGCAGGTGAGTTTCCTGCCACAGTTAGTGCAGCCATGCAGGCGAGAAGATTACTCTTGGATGGTTGTCAGGGGTTTATGACCTTTGTAAAAGAGGTGTCAGAAAATGAATTGAAGTCGGGCAATACACTAGTGGTTAAAGAGTTTCCATACATTTTTCCAGAAGGTCTACCTGGGTTACCTCCCGACCGCGAGGTAGATTTCGTTATTGATCTACTTCCCGGGACGGCACCCAACTCTAAAGCCCCTTACCGAATGCCCCCAGCGGAATTAGGAGAATTAAAGGATTAGCTGCAGGATTTATTGAATAAAGGGTTTATCAGACTTAGCGTTTCGCCCTGAGGAGCACTAGTGTTATTCATAAAGAAGAAAGATGGGTCTATGAGGATGTGTATTGATTATAAGGAAATAAACAAGGTAACCATTAAGAACAAGTATCATTTACCCCGCATAGATGACTTATTTGATTAGCTTTAGGGCACATAGGTTTATTCCAAGATCGATCTTAGGTTAGACTATCATCATGTGAACGTAAAAGTAGAAGATGTCTCGAAGACAACTTTTAGGACCAGGTACGAGCATTATGAATTTCTAGTTATGCTATTTGGTTTGACAAATGCTCCTGTTGTATTCATGGTTTTGATGAATAGAATCTTTCTTCAGTATTTATACTAGTTCGTTGTAGTTTTCATTGATGACATACTGGTCTACTCGAGGAGCTTTGAGGAGCATGAGACGCACTTACGGCTAGTACTTCAAATGCTCAAGGAAAAGAAATTGTATTCCAAGTTTAGCAAATGTGAATTTTGGCTAGAGAAAGTGTCGTTTATGGGGCATGTTATTTCAGGGGATGGTATTTCAGTGGATCCTAATAAGATTAAGGTAGTGTTCAATTGAGCCAGGCCAAATAACGTTCAGGAAATTAGGAGTTTCTTGGGACTGACAGGTTATTAACGTTGGTTTGTAGAGGGGTTTTCAGTTTTATTAGGACCTCTCACACATCTGACCAAAAAGAATGTTAGGTTTGAATGGGATGAGGATTGCGAGCAGAGCATCCGGGAATTGAAGCAAAGGCTTGTCACTGCACCAGTGTTGATAATTCTGTCAGGGGGTGATGATTATAATATTTACAATGACACATACTTGAAGGGGCTCAGATGTGTATTAATACAGCAGGGCAGGGTAGTAGCATATGCTTCTAGACAATTGAAAGAATATGAAAAGAATTATCCCACTCATGATTTTGAATTGGCCGCAGTGGTTCATGCATTAAAAATTTGGAGGCATTATCTGTACAGAGAGAAATGTGAAATATTTTCTAACCATAAAAGTTTAAAGTACTTCTTTATGGAAAAGGAGTTAAATATGCGGTAAAGAAGATGGTTAGAGCCTATCAAGGACTATGACTGCACCATCAGCTACCACTCAAGTAAGGCTAATGTGGTGGCTTATGCATTGAGTCGAAAATCAAGGAATGCAGCTCAGTTAGTGGTTGTAATTTAGCATTCGATCATGATGAACTTGGAGAGGCTCAACGTAGAGTTGGAAGTGGATAATCACTAGGCATTTATTACCAACCTGGTGGTGCAGCCTACTCTACAGGAAAGGATTAAGACTGCTTAGAGAGATGACGCAGAATTAGCAGAGTTGATAGTTAAGGTGTAGGACAGATAAAGAGAGGAATTCAATATTTCTGATGATGGGGCCTTGAGGTTCCATTGCAGGTTGTGCGTGCCTATAGATATGGACATCAGTTGGACGATTTTAGGAGAGGCTCACTGGTCCTTGTACATGGTTCATCCAGGTAGTACTAAAATGTATAGGAATCTGCGAGAGTCTTACTGGTGGAGCGGCATGAAGAGGAAAATTGCCAAATTTGTGCAGCAGTGTCTGACGTGCTAATAGGTAAAGGCTAAGCACTAGAGGCCGGAAAGCCAATTGCAATCGTTTTACATTCTAGAGTGGAAGTGGGATCATGTGTTTATGGACTTCGTGACGGGTTTACCACCGACACCGCATGGTCAGAATGCTATTTAGGTGGTTGTTGATAGATTGATGAAGACTGCTTACTTCATTCCTATTAAAGTTAACTACTTCCTAGACACACTAGCGGAATTATATATTCAAGAGATAGTACGATCACATGGTGTGTCAATGTCTATAGTATTAGACTGAGACCCATGTTTCACGTCACAGTTTCGGAGGAGCTTGGAGAAGGCTATGGGGTCTCAGTTATCTTATAGCATGACATTTCATCTTCATACGAATGACCAAACTGAGAGGGTGATTTAGATATAAGAAGATATGTTGTAGGTATGCATGCTAGATTTTGGGGGTAGTTGGACCCAATATATGTCACTGGTAGAGTTTGCATACAATAACAGCTATCAGACCAACATCGGCATGGCACCTTATGAGGTACTCTATGGTAGGAGGTGTCGTTCTCCTCTATACTGAGATGAGATAGGTGAGAGGCAAGTTTTGGGACCAAAAATAGTGCAGCAAGCCTATGACAAAGTCTGGCTTATTAAAGAAAGAATATGTGCAGCTCAGGGTCAGCAGAAGAGCTACGCCAATACTCATCGTCAGAAGTTGGAATTTGAAGTTGAAGAGCATGTGTTTCTAAAGATAGCGCCATTGAAGGGAGTTATGAGGTTTGGGAGGAAGGGTAAGTTGAGCCATAGGTTCAATGGCCTTTTCGAGATAGTTGAAAGAGTAAGGTCAGTTGCCTACTGGGTAACTTTACCACCAGCTTTGTTAAGAATGCATGATGTATTTCATGTTTCCATGTTGAGGAAATACATCCTAGATCTCTCCCACGTGGTCAGTTATGTAGAGTTAGAGCTCAGAGATTTATTGGCTTATGAGGAGATGCCAGTGCTGGTTTTGGACATAAAGAATAGAAATTGCGCAGCAAGAAAATTCCTTTAGTAAAAGTTCTGTGGAGAAATCACACGGTGGAAGAAGCCTCTTGGGAGTTGGAAGAAGAAATACAACAAAAATACCCGCATTTATTTAGTGGAGATAAGCACTAGGTATACGAGTAAAGTAAATGTAGTATGATTTAATTTTATGAAAAGTAAGATGATATATGTGTGAGTAGTATTGTAGGCCATAGAAAAGGTAATATTTTGGTTTTGGGAGATTTTTTTTCTTTTATGTATATATTGTAATCTCCCAAGACCTTGTACGTGACCACGGTATTCCTTCGCCATAAGTGAGGGTAAGTACTAAAATAAGTAGCCCATTTTTTTTAAGGGATGGTGTATAGTTCAGATAATAAATTTCGAAGAAAAAATTTCATAAGGAGGGGAGAATGTAGAGAACCGAAGAATTTTGGTAATTAAATAATAAGAGAAAGGGAAATTCTAAAGGATTTCTATAGGGTCTCGTCAACGAGCGCAATGCGTTCGTCGACGAATATGCTTCTTGGGATCATCGACGGGAACATTCGTCTCGTTGACGAGAAGTTACAGAGAGACTGTTTCCTAGGGCCTAAATTTCATCGTTGAGGGGCAAGTGTTCATCGACGAAACTCCTTCTTGGACTCGTCGATGAGGAGATATGGCTCGTCGACGAGACCATGTGGACAAGCATTTCTATAAAAGGCCAAGAACTCATTTTTGGCGAGAAGAACATGTAGAAATTTTCTCTCTCTAACTTCATTTCCCTCTCTTTCTCTCTAGAAATCCGGCCTCATTTCACACCGATTCGATGATCTGAAGCCGTCACACTACTCCTGGGAAGATTCTCTTCATATATGCTGGAGTAGATCGTTGGTTAGGCCAACTAGGGCACCATCCCAAAATTTGGGTAAGTTAATTATTTTAAGTTTTATAAGGTATTTGATATTTCTGGACTAAGGAGGTGTAGTAGATGAAATAATACTGAAGTTTTGCTAGAGAAAAATGTGAATTTCAGGGTGTTGAGCTGAGAACACCACAGGTGTAGATTTAGTTAAATTTGTGGGCTTTTCAGTAGCCAAGTAAGGGGATAAATTAAATCAGTATTTTCATGAAATTATTTATTATTATTCACCTTTTATTTCCAGAAAATTATGTATGTTATAGAACTCGGTTTGGAAATACTGCTGTTAATAGGAAAATGATTTTATAAATTTTAGCAGGGGATATGATTTTTGTGCGGATCTTACAATTAGAACATTATTTACTTTTGTGTGGTATGAGTATGAAATTCTATGATTTTATGTAATATAAAAATATTATGTTTTTAGAAAAGCATATTATCACTATTTTCAAGAAGATATTAAAAATGGTATGGGAACTATGTTTAAAGTATGATATTAAAACAATATAGGGATTCCAAAACTTTGTATGTTAAAATATGCTAGCGTAACGGCCATGATTTTACATGATATACTATGCCTGCGTGTCACGGTCCGCCTTTTCCACACCGTTGTGAGGGGCCGTGCGGCGCTAGCTAAAGCACTTTTGCTTAACTAGCTAGCCTATTGTTTACCAACATTCATTCACGAAGCACTTTCATTAACATTCAATCAGATAGCAGCGGAAATATTGAAAGTCGTGGCAACCAAGTAGTAAATATTGAAGCAAACGTAATTCATTAACAAATCCTCCGTTGACATGTTGTACTTAGCGAGGGAGGCAAGTAGGCTAAGCACGTTGACAATTGCTAGTGAGTTTTACAATGATTGATGAACACTCACCCTCCCCTAAAGAGCTTTCTAGGCCATTCTCACTCTAGCACTAGGAAACATCAAAGTGACCGAGGAGTCATACTGCCTTATTTGGCTTACAATGAAATAAATACTAGAAAATAACCCTACACTAGTATTTACATGATGGAAACCCATCCCAAACACACGAGATAAGCGGTCATAGGCAAGCATAATGCCCTGAACAAGCTTAGCCCGTGACATTCTCCCCCACTTATGCGGTCGACGTCCTCGTAGACTTTTGGCGATAGGTACACTTCAACTTTGTCTACAAATGGCTTCAAATCTTCCGCAGAAACCCAGCTGATTTCTTTATCATCAAGGCACTTCCACTTCACTTGGAACTTCTGCCGCTTCTTCCTTGAGGATAGGAACTTTCTGTCTACAAGGATCTCTTCAACATCATGTCTGTCAGGTTGCACTGTCTTCAACTCTGCGCTGTTTGACTGACTTCTGCTCAGGTCGTTGGTGTTGGCGTTGAATGGCTTGAGGCAATTGACATGAAATTACGGTCTTCTCTCCTTATCTGCCCACTTCTTCATCTGCTTAGAAGCTTTCTCCAGATAGGCTTGGGCAAACTTTGCATTCTTTCTCCCTTCGCTAGTGAAGATGTACGCCCTGGGACTCTTTCGTCTGTGCGGCTCGCCCATTGTGTGAGGTAATAGCGGCAGTTGGCCTGTAACAAGCTTAAAAGGGCTCTTGTTGGTTGTTGAGCGCCTTTGGGCATTGCCACATAACGGAGCCACATCAAGTAGTTGCACGCCATTCTTCTGGTTGTCATTGACACAATGGCGCAAGTACTCATCTAGTAGCTCTCTGAATCTCTTCATCTGTTCGTCTGTCTATCGATGATAGCTCGAAGAGATGTCAAGGTGTGACCTGAATATCCTGAAAAACTCTGTTAAGAATTTTTCAGTGAACATTAAATCTTGGTTACAAATAATAACTTGGGGAAAACCCCAATGTTTCACAACAGTCACAAGGAACAATTGTGTCGTCCCCTCTGCCGAACAGTACTTTGGTGCGGCTATGAAAGTACCATACTTCTTCCGCTCCCCCTTGTCTTGTTGGCAAGTGATACAAGTTTTGGTATAATCAACCACATCATCTCATGTGTGCGGCCAATAATACCTCCCCAGTAGTCCTATCATTGGAGTCATTCTCCGCGAATACCCCTTAACGAACTTCTTGTAGAAACTAGTAAGGCCAAGAAAGGAACGCAACTCCTTCACTGTCATGGGGATCTTTCGTTCTTTAATCATCCTTACCTTCTCCATACCCCTCCGGATACGACCTTGTTCAACGACTTGACCAAGGAATTTATTGCTCCGCCGAGCGAGAGAGAAATTCTCCTTCTTCAAATTCAGACTATTTCCCTTTAGCCTGTCGAACACCTTCCGTAGATGCTCTTCATGTTTCCTCTGAAATGACACTGATGCTCCCAACGATGTTTTGGAAGGGTGAACACATCCCGCTTCCACTTCATCAAGCTGTTTCCCCAACTCTACTATCTCTCGAGGCGCAATCCAACATGGCCCTTTAGCAGGTGGTTTCACTCCTGATAACAACTCGATCTTTTGCTCCACAGTCCGTCGTGAAGGTAAATTGTGGGGCAGCTTATCCGACAACACCTCCTTATCCTCATCCAACACTGCTTGGATAGTCGTAGGCTCCAGCTCTTGGCCTACTTCTTTGTCTACCACCACCGTGGCTAGACGTGTCTGCTCACCCTGAACCAATCCTTCATTGAGTTGTATAGCTGAAAGGGACTTCCCGTTGTCTCCTTTCGTTGCAATGACTTGCACCATGCATGAGTGATCTCCCATCAAACACAGGGAACCAGCCGAAGGCATCAGCACTGCCCTCGTCCCCATTAGGAACTCCATTCCTAGAATGACTGGATAGTCATCCAATGGCACCGCTGTGAAATTTGCATGACCTTCCCATTGTCCAAGCTTTATAGCCACTTGCTTGGCTACTCCTAGAGTAGGCTGGGCTACAGAGTTAACTGCTTTCACGCATCCTGTATCCTTCTCTAAGGATAAGTTGAGTCTCCCTACTTCCAACTGCGAAACAAAATTATGAGTAGCTCCCGTATCCACCATAGCGCGAGTACTCTTCCCATTTATCCTCAAGTCCACAAACATTAACCCTCTTGCTCGTGTAACTTTTGGTGTTTTTTGCCTGCTTTTCCAATGCGTTCACCAACCACACTGAACCCACCCTTGGGGCATCATCCTCTTCCCTATCATCTTCCACTGCCTGCTCTGCAATAGAAGCCTGTAAGGCATTAAGTGATGCTTTGTGAGGGCACTCAAAAACTCTATGAGGACCCCGACACAAGAAACACTCAATTTTACTCTTCCCCTTTCCATTAGGTGTGTTGAACCCTTGAGACGACGAAGCTTCCTGTGAGGTTGATGATTTAGAGTCGGCTCCCCCACTTTTGGGTTTGCCATTCTTGAAAGACTTTCCACTGTTTCCCTCTCCGCCAAACCGTTTGGACGAAGCGGTCTCATCCCCAGCGTAGTCTGTCAAGCGCTCTGCAGCCGCTTGTGCAGTTGACAAGTCTTGAACCCTTTGCCTATGAAGTTCAGTTCTTGCCCACGGTTTCATCCCCTCTAGAAAATAGAACAACTTGTCCTTCTCCGACATATCCCGAATATCCAACATTAAAGCAGAAAATTGTTTCACATATTCACTGATTGACCCCGTATGCTTGAGATCTCTCAGTTTTCTCCTTGCATTATACTCAATGTTCTCAGGAAAGAATTAGGCCTTGAGCTCTCTCCTTAAGTCTATCCAACTATCAATCACACAGTTTCCATTTTCAATTTCTCTGTACTTGGTACGCCACCACAGTTTGGCATCACCAACCAAGTACATGGTTGCAGTATCCACCTTTGCCTGTTCTGAGTCCATCCTCACAACGCGAAAGTACTGCTCCACATCAAACAAGAAGTTCTCTAACTCCTTGGCATCTCGGGCACCCCTATACATCCTGGGTTCTGGCACCTTGGTCTTGCTAACTCCTGGAGTGTTGGAGTTCCCCATAGCAAGAACCATCACATTTACCTTTGCATCCAGATCTGCCATCCGGGCTTGCAAAGTTTCCACAGTGTGGCGAAAGTCCTCTGACATGTCACCTATCAAACCTGCTTGATGTTTTTGTGATCCCCTCATTTCATCAACAATTTCTCTCATCTGAGCCACCTCCGCGGCCACAGTGTTGGTTGTTTCCTCAACCTGTGCTTCCAGCACGCTGATCCTCTCAGCATTGTTTGGTGCCATGGTCACTTACCAAAGCTTCCCAAATCCAACAACGAAGGCAATCGAATTAACGTAGCAGCTCAACCTTGGGCTCTCACCAAGTGTCACTGACTTGGCTCTGATACCAAATGTCACGGTCCGCCTTTTCGACACCGTTGTGAAGGGCTGTGCGGCGCTAGCTAAAGCACTCTTGCTTAACTAGCCAGCCTATTGTTTACCAACATTCATTCATGAAGCACTTTCATTAACATTCAATTACATAGCAGTGGAAATAATAATCAATTCATGAAAGTCGTGGCAACTAAGCAGTAAATATTGAAGCAAACGTAATTCATTAACAAATCCTCCGTTGACATGTTGTACTTAGTGAGGGAGGCAAGTAGGCTAAGCACGTTGACAATTGCTAGTGAGTTTTACAATGATTGATGAACACTCACCCTCCCCTAAAGAGCTTTCTAGGCCATTCTCACTCTAGCACTAGGAAACATCAAAGTGACCGAGGAGTCATACTGCCTTATTTGTCTTACAATGAAATAAATACTAGAAAATAACCCTACACTAGTATTTACATGATGGAAACCCATCCCAAACACACGAGATAAGCGGTTATAGGCAAGCATAAATGCCAAAAAAAAAAAGAGAACTGCCTTATTTGGCTTACAATGAAATAAATAGTAGAAAATAATCCTACACTAGTATTTACATGATGGAAACCCATCCCAAATGTCACGGTCCGCCTTTTCCACACTGTTGTGAAGGGCCGTGCGGCGCTAGCTAAAGCACTCTTGCTTAACTAGCCAGCCTATTGTTTACCAACATTCATTCACGAAGCACTTTCATTAACATTCAATCAGATAGCAGCGGAAATAATAATCAATTCATGAAAGCCGTGGCAACCAAGCAGTAAATATTGAAGCAAACGTAATTCATTAACAAATCCTCCGTTGACATGTTGTACTTAGCGAGGGAGGCAAGTAGGCTAAGCACGTTGACAATTGCTAGTGAGTTTTACAATGATTGATGAACACTCACCCTCCCCTAAAGAGCTTTCTAGGCCATTCTCACTCTAGCACTAGGAAACATCAAAGTGACCGAGGAGTCATACTGCCTTATTTGGCTTACAATGAAATAAATACTAGAAAATAACCCTACACTAGTATTTACATGATGGAAACCCATCCCAAACACACGAGATAAGCGGTTATAGGCAAGCATAAATGCCAAAAAAAAAAGAGAACTGCCTTATTTGGCTTACAATGAAATAAATACTAGAAAATAATCCTACACTAGTATTTACATGATGGAAACCCATCCCAAATGTCACGGTCCGCCTTTTCCACACTGTTGTGAAGGGCCGTGCGGCGCTAGCTAAAGCACTCTTGCTTAACTAGCTAGCCTATTGTTTACCAACATTCATTCACGAAGCACTTTCATTAACATTCAATCAGATAGCAGCGGAAATAATAATCAATTCATGAAAGCCGTGGCAACCAAGCAGTAAATATTGAAGCAAACGTAATTCATTAACAAATCCTCCGTTGACATGTTGTACTTAGCGAGGGAGGCAAGTAGGCTAAGCACGTTGAAAATTGCTAGTGAGTTTTACAATGATTGATGAACACTCACCCTCCCCTAAAGAGCTTTCTAGGCCATTCTCACTCTAGCACTAGGAAACATCAAAGTGATCGAGGAGTCATACTGCCTTATTTGGCTTACAATGAAATAAATACTAGAAAATAACCCTACACTAGTATTTACATGATGGAAACCCATCCTAAACACACGAGATAAGCGGTCATAGGCAAGCATAATGCCCTGAACAAGCTTAGCCCGTGACACTGCGCAAGGGCCGTGGTTTTACATGTTATACTATGCCGGCGTAAAGGCCGTGATTTACAAGATATAATATGCTGGCGCAAGGGTTGTGGTTTACATGATATATTGTGCAAAAGTTCATGAAAGTATTATCATGACATATATTATTATGAAATAGCTATGTATCATTATATGAAACTTACTATATGTTATCAAAACTCGGATGGCTTGGTTTAGGCTTTCTCGAAGTACAGCAGTCCGAGCCAAGAGGGGCAAACCAATCGTACTTACAGACTTATGTTGATCTAGCATGGTCGGCCAACAATTGCTAGGTCCAGCCTTCGAGCCACACAACCTAGTCATGTAGGCATAAGACATGACACCAGCCAACTATCCATCCAGAGTGTTATTTCATGTACAATTATATCAGATGATTTTCATGTATAGAAACTCAGTATGTTATACCATGTTATGATAAATTATGTTCTATCTAGATATGATACAGATAGTTTTACCAAATATGATTTATGAACTGTTACATGTATAACACGAAAATACCCATGTTGCCATACATTGATGTTAGTTTATTTCCCTTACTAAGAGGTGTCTCACCCCAACTATATAAACATTTCAGGAAACCCAGACAGGAGAGCGGATAGAGTTCCGCCACGTTATAGGTCAACTAAGCTACCCTGTCAGAAGGGTAAGTCGTTATGCTAGGGTCTAATTAATTTTTGGGTTATGACCCTAGGTCACTTTTTGACCTTTTTGGGATGTGTGTATATGTATATGACAAGTTTTATAGAATTCTGATATTGTGTTTGGTTGGGTGGTTTGATATGTATATAATGCATGTTTTCTGCTACTTAGGTATCAGAGGTGTATGACAAGGTTACCCCCAGTACCCACAGATCTAGATGGAATATGTTTATGGTTTTTATGGATGTTTTTATGGGGAAAAAAAATTTATATGGTAAAATAGGCAGGTTATTACCAGTTCCATCTCATCATTCACAGCCTCTTTTCAAAAAGCAACATCAAGCGATGTCAATGCATCTTGCAAGGAAATTTGATTTTCCTCTAAAATATTAACATAATAGTTAGGACCAAAATCCTTCTCGACTCTATCTCTTTTACTCCTTCTCGGTTCAATCTCAAAATTTGTTTTATTCTTGAAGTTGAGAGTAGATGAGCTAGACTCTGAAACAACATTATTACTAACACTTTTACTCCCACTATCTCTAGTTTTAAATGGAAACTTCTCTTCATGAAAGATTGCATCCCCTGATTCAAGGATAACATTGTTCTCAATGTCTAAAAATCTATAGGTTGTACTATGAATAGAATATTCAAGAAAAACACAAGTAGAAGCTTTAACACCTAATTTAGGTCTTTTAGGATATGTGAGCCTTACAAAAGCTAAACAACCCCAAACTCCGAGATAACTTAAAATAGGCTTATGCCCTTTCCAAAGTTCAAATGGAGTAACTTTGGTCTTTTTTTGTGGCACTTTATTCAATACATGACAAGTAGTTAAAACTGCTTCTCCCCAAAGATTAGGAGGTGCACCTGATTCTATTACCATGGCACTAGTCAAACCTATTAAAGTTCTATTCTTTCTCTCAACAATGCCATTTGATTCAGGTGGATAAGGTGGAGTAACTTCATGGATAATTCCCAAGGATTCTATAAATAAGTTGAATTCAAAAGATTCATACTCATGACCTTTATCACTTCTAATTCTCTTAGTTTTCCTACCGAACTGATTTTCAACTTCGAGGAGGAAATTCTTGAATTTTACAAAAGTGTCACTTTAATTTTTCAACAAATACACATGCGCAAACTTTGAAAAATCATCAATAAAAGTGATAAAATATCTATTTCCTCCACGAGTTAAAATTCCTTCAAATTCACACAAATCTGTGTGAATTAAGTCTAATAATTCGATATTTCTTTCAATGCTTTTGTGAAGCCCTCTTGTTATTTTAGCTTAACTACACGATTCACATTTATCAAAATCTTTATCTACATTTGGAATTAATCCTAAACCACTCATGATTCCTACATATCTACTACTAATATGACATGAACGAGCATGCCAAAAACTTAATGAAGTGAGCATATAAACAGAACTTAAAGATGCTATATTGTTATTCTCAATACTGAATTTAAACATCCCATCACAAGCATAACCTTTTTTGGATCCTTCTCGGTGAGAACATAAGCAACTTTGAGAATACTAAGGTAAAAGAGTACCTTGCCTTTCCACCTCTTGAAATGGGCTTTTTTTTAACCGAAAAGACTTGTTGAGATCTCCAACATTTTCACTCAATTTCTCAACAATAGGCTTTATTGAATCTCCTTAAAATTGTTAGAAAACTAATAATATAAAATGATACAAATCTAGATACAAATAAAAAATACGAATGTTAAACAAGATTCATAAATAGGTTGAGACACGAATATCTCGTTCTCTTTAAGGAGATTCAAATCCTCTGCGGTTATTTGGTTTAGCCCACAAATCGGTGCAACAGAACTCCTCAAGATTTATCTCCCCCAGGATACAACAACCCGATTTGAATTGTACGATTCACTCTAATTCTGCACAAACTGAGTCGTCTAAAGCTCCACTTAAAACACCTTTCTTTACTTGTCAAACTCTCTAAACTCAAGATAAGAATTATATGATAAGAATGAAGAGAAAAAATTGGTGTATTGTACTAATACTTCAAGAGTCTATTTATAGACACAAAATGACCCTTCATTCTCCATGTACTTATTAAATATGATATGTATATATTAAGTAAATACATAAAGGTAAATTCATATAATTAATTATGCATTTATCAAATACATGAATGAATGACCATAATTAAAGATGGATGTATCACCCAATCCAAAGTGCATGATTCTTTTCCAAGATAATGATAAAATAATATAATAATATTAAAATACACCAACACTTTTCAACACCCTTTTATGCACAGAAGAGAAAAAGGATTTCCTTATTAAAATAGAATGATTTCATTTTGTTTTCAATTGTATTTTTTATTGTTGGGTTGGCCCCGCTCATGTGATACTCATTTAAAGAATAACATTAAAAAAAGAAAAAAGAAAAAAAAAAGATGTTTTCCTTAAATACAAATTTAGGGACAAGGGAAATTATAAAAGCTAAAAAAAAAAAAAAGACAACTTGTTGCATTCTAGTGATTGAAAATCACTTAAAAGTTGTTGGAAAATTGATGTCACTTTTAGCGACAACACTTTTGGTTGCAACATTTTCTCATCCCAAAACTAGTCTTTCATTTGTTTTTTTTTTTAATTATCAAATCAAATATAGTTTCTATATAATTTCTCTAATCAATAACCATATATATATTATAATTAAAAAATGATTGAAAATGCATTCAGTATCCTAAATATTTAGTCAATATTCAGAAATAAGACCAAAATTTCATATAAAACATCCATTTTTTTTTACATGAAATAAAACATCCAAAATGTTAATAGAATGCCCAAAAAATTTAAAAATTTTAATATATATATCAAAATAAGGTTGCTCCAAGTGAAATTACTACTCCATATCTACACTAGAAAAAGAAAAAAAAAAACACATGAAAAAAAGTCATGTAATGAAAAAAGTGAAATTCATTATTTAAAAAAAAAAAAAATGAACTCATGAGATAATTTTTTCATCCTAAGGGTCCAATTTGGGAACCATCGTTCTATTTTTCATACAACTTGATCCTACATGTCATTTTACTCACAAAAGCTGTATCGATGTATTTTTTTTCGACTTAAATACAAATTTTCTAAGTGTCTACTTGGAATCATTGTTGTTTTCAATTTTTTGTTTTTGTTTTTGTTTTACATAGTAAAAAAAACATATTATAAAAATGCGTTCATTTATGTTGTTAGTTTCGATTTTTGTTGTCAGTTATCAACTATTTGCAAAGATGCTAAAACTCAAATTTTATGATTTTCAGTTATTTTGACAAGTTGTTAATAGATTATTTTAATATCCATAAGTAGGTTTTTTTATCGAATAATTCATTTTATACACATTTTTTAATTAAAACAAAAATAAAATGATCATATGAGTTTTAATAGAACTAAAATGAAAACCCGTAAATTTCAAAAAAGTAAAAAAAATACTAAAAATTAATTACATAATATTTTAAATTGTACATCTAATTTTATTTGGGCCTTATATAACAAAATGGGCATTAATTTTTTAATATGAAAAATAATTTTGAAAGATTTCAAAATTTTCCTTATAAGGTTTTTTCTTACATCGCACTCTCCCTTAATTTTTTATAACACTCTCCTTTCTCGAGCTGAAAATAATTTATATTTTTTTTATCAATATACAAAAAATCATGAGAATTTCAATTCCATACATTAAAATACATTAAAAAAACTTACAAAATTGAAAAATTGAAGAGCAACTCCTAGCCCATCGTCAGTTCTGGGCTTCAGCGCCTGCACCTACACACTCAAAAAGCCCAAAATTTTAGTGTTAGTTCCATCTCAATGAAATTAATCAACCCAAACATTGAAAGCCCAACCCCCCTTATTAAATTAATGTCCCCACAGCCCTAAGTCAATCTCCTGCAGCCGCCCCTTCTCAACCACACACACTGCCTAACCCCATACCTTTTGCTGCCTGCAACAATTCTGCAGTGAAGGTGATGGTTTGTCACTAAAAAGGGAAATCAAGGAGGAAAATCCCTGAAATTGTGGGATTTCCCTTTTCATTTTTAGCTCATAAATAGAGGGCAGTAGGCTGAAGGGGAGGGTAAAGAGAGGAGAGGGCAGCAAGAGGAACAGAGAGCTATTTTGATAAGTGCTAGGAGTTTAAGACATTCAGCCAATTCTAAGGAGGGATTGAGGAATCAGAGTGCTAAGGAAAAAAGGGTGACTCAAAGGAGTGGAAGACTTGGATTGTTCTCTCTCAAATTTTGTTGCTAAAATTTCAATTTGAGAATTTTGGTAACAAAAACATGATTATACACTAAAATGTAAGGTGCTATTTTTGTTGGTGTTAGTATTTAGGGGCCAAACATATAAAAAAGCAATACTGGCAATGTTAAAAAAAAGGCTCAAATTTCAAATTTTGAAGTACATAGATTTTGAAACTCCAAATGTGTTGATTTTGATTCAAAGATGAGTCAAAACTGAATTGACTCGATATCCGAACTGGTATCCAAATTTTGAAATTGGGTAACCCCGAGGCCCAAACCCATTTTTCAAAATCAAGTCGACTCAAAACCTGAATCTGAACCCAAATTTCAAAATCGAGTCAACCCAAGACTTGAACCCACTTTTCAAAACTGGGTTAACTCGAAACCTGGATCCATCTTTAAACTTGGGTAACCTTGTGACCTGGATCAACACCCTAAACCCAAATCCAAACTCCAAAATCTATTTGTTTGTTTGCCAAAAAAAAAAAAAGCAAGAAAAGAAAAAGAAAAGAAAAAAAAAGTGGGGGATTGGATGTTTGGTAGCTGAGAAAAGAAAGGAAAATTAAAGAGAAGAAGAGAGGGGGGGGGGGTCAGACTTTAAGTTATTAGAAAATAAAAATGAAAAAAAGAAAAGAAAAGAAAAGATGGGTTTAGCATTTGGTAGCCAAGAAAACGGAGAGGAAAGAAAAAGGAAATGAGAGAGAGAGAGAGAGAGAGAGAGAGAGAGAGAGAGAGAGAGAGAGAGAGAGAGAGAGAGAGAAGCCTCACCTACATGAAGTGGATCCATGGTGGATCTATCTAGAGAGGAGAGAAAGTGTTAAACAAGACAACTCAGAGATTGGAGCTTTCATCGATCAATCAACGTGAGATTGGAGCTATCATCTGTCAATCCATGTGTGGTGATTGACTCGGCTAATTTCTCTTGAACGAACACATAGTTTCCTTTCGTGATTGTATCTCCTTATTTAGAATGTGTCTATAACTAGCATTTCCTTGTATGTCATGCTTATCAAGTCTTTCCTTGTATAGTTTTTGCAATTTTATAAATGAGATATGTAGATAATGGTGTAGGTATCGATTGTTACACCGTGTTTGTACAATCTTTCATGGTATTAGAGCTATACAAACCAACACCCTTTCCTGCTTACTTGTATACTTCCGCAAAATGTCTTCCTCGTCCCCCACTTTTAATCCCCCGAATATTGGACAGTTGATTTCGGTACGGATGGATGGAACGAACTACCTAAAATGGGTTTCCCAATTACTTCCGGTTTTATGTAGTAATGATTTGCTGGGTTTCGTGGATAGTACTAAACCGTGCCCAGTTAAACTTCTTCCAGCCACTAGAAACGCTACAACTTCCACTCCTGAAATTAATCTGGCTTTTCTCCTCTGGACAAAGAAGGACCAATTCATTCTCAGCTGGCTGAATGCCACTTTAGATGAGAAGGTTGTGTCAATAACTATTGGTCTTCATACTGCTTGAGCAGTCTAGCTTGCCTTAGCCAACAGGAATGCCTTACAGTCCCGTTCCCGCATCAATTACTTGAAGTGCCAGCTGCAGCCTTTAAATCAAGAAGGGAAAAGTTGCATGGAATATCTTCAGGATACAATGTCACGGCCAGATCAACTGTGTAGAGACCCTTAAAAGTAATAACAATAATAATAATAAAAAAAATAATAATAATATATAATAATTATTAATTATAAAATATAACATAATATAATAATATAATAATATATTAATATTATATATATATATATATATATATATATATATATATAAAAGATCTCCTAAAGCTTCAGGAGGAATTCAATTCACATAGAGACCACCCCATTTCTCACGCCCTCTCTCTCTCTCTCTCTCTCTCTCTCTCTCTCTCTCTAAATTACTCCTTCATTTTTCAACCAAATTGAAAAACGAACATCACTTTCGGGTCCTAACTCTGCTCCTCAATGTTTTTACCAGAATGATTTCGTCGTTTGGACGTCGTAAGCACCACTCTAGGGCTAAGGTAAGGGGAATAAATTATGTCAGGTTTTTTAAAAATATTTTCGATTAAATTTGAGTATGTGAATTTAATTAGATTTATGTTAATTAAAATATGCCCGATTTAAATTGAGTATGTGATATTAATTATATCTATGTTCAGATTTTATTTTAAAAATATGTTTGAGTTAAATTAAAACTCCAGGGATTTGATTATATCAGATTTTTAGGAATATTTTGGAATTAAATTAAAGCTGTAGGGATTTGATTATATTAAATTTTTGGGAATATATTGGAATTAAATCAAATTGTAGGGATTGATTATATCGACTTTTTTTTTTGGAATATAATGGAATTAAATTAAATAACTAAAATTGATCATACCCGTGTTTTTATTGAAATTTACTGAATTTATGTTTGTGAAAATTTCCTGGGTACTTTATGAAATTATAATTATTATATAAATTGTGTGGCATGACAATGATTTATTTATTTTATTGTATAATTAAACCTGTTGGAATTTTTATGGTATTATACGGCAAGAGTTGTGGTATTATATTGATTTTTGGAATTTTTGGGAATAATGCGGATATGTTGAATTTGACGGTTTAATACCGATTACATGGAGTGTTGGAAAATTTTATAAAGATTATTGTGAATTATATGTTGAGAATTATGATCATGGTATCAATTTTATTATGAAATTGCAATATATGGTTTAAACACCCTGAAGGACCAGTTGTATGGAAAGCTCGATACCGTAGCTAGTGAATGAGTTAGTGCAACCACATTGTTCTGAGAGTGTTGATGTATGGATAGTCGATTTGGCCTGAAAAGGGTAGTGCCCACCTATTTTCGAACAAGGATGGAGAGGCAAATCGTACTTACAGACGCGTTAATTTGACTTAGCATTGGTGGTAGGCCAGTCAAGGCTAAGTCCATTTTTCGGACCGCACAACCCGATCATGGGGATTATATGTGATGTTAGTCCATTCAAGGGGGGTGTTTCTATGCATATATGTTGATTTATGTAAAAAGGGCTATTTATTGAGTCGGAGTATGTTTTGAGAAGAAAAGTACTTATTTTTATATATATAGGTGTG